>NC_091371.1:3924064-3994064 GCF_038502225.1 Cherax quadricarinatus | reverse complement strand
GCATTTATGGATTTGAAAAGGTGTATGACAGGGTGGATAAAGCAATGTGGCAGATGCTGCAAGTGCTATGTAGGAGTGTTGGTTAGCCAGAAGAGCTTTATGAGAGTTATACAGGAGTGGGAGAAATCCAAGTTGCAGTAGTAGGTTTTTTCACCAGTCATGTGTTGATACAGTGTGATAACATAGATGGTTGAACATATAGATGGCCGTGAGTTAAAGACCCAAGAATCACACATGTGGGAGTTAAAAGTCACAGTTGCTTTCGCCGATTTACATCACTGTGGGAGAAGCTGACAATAGAACAGCACATGATTTAGGCCTGTTGAAGAAAATACAGAATACATGAAAGAGCAGTACATGAGATAACAAAAGACAGGTGATGAAAGATTCGAATATCGATTGGAGAGAGAGGTGGAGGGAGGTAAATGTCAGATACTGGGAGTGGACGTGTCAGCGATGGGGTCTATGAAAGATGAGGTGAACATAGCACTTGATGAGGAAAAGAGAAGTGGTGCACTCAGGAGTTCGTGGAGACAAAGAACTTGTCCCTGAGGCAAAGAGGAATGTTATGAGATAGGTTTACCAACGCTCTTACATGGGTGTAAGCAAGATGATGCTGCAGCAGAGAAAGGCTGGAGGCAGTGGGAGCACATACAATGTGGGTGGTGTGAATATACGCAGAGAATTCGTAGGCCTTCAGAGGCAAGGATACCAAAACTGTTGAAACCAGAGGCCTGGAGTAGGGAGCCGCCAGGTGGTTCGACATGTAGAGAGAATGGAGCGAAACAGTAGACTTCTTCAAGAGTGTAACAGTCTGTAGTGGGAAGGAAGTGGGTAGGGGTCGGCCTAGGAAGGGTGAGGGAGGGGGGTAAAGAGGGTGTGTGGGCGGAGGGCTTGACTAGCAGCAGCGTGAAGTGTTTAGCATAGAGTGAATGGAGACAAATGGTTTTTAATACTGCTTGACGTGGAGTGAGGCAAAGCAACATTATGCATGGGGATTCAGGAACCTGGCAGGCCGGGACTGAGTCCTGGAGATGGGAAAGTACAGTGCCCTGCAAAATTCCCGGAAGGAGGGGGTGTTAATGCTGCAGTTTAAAACTGTAGTGTAAAGCACCCTTCTGGCAAGACAGTGATGGAGTGAATGATGGTGAAAGTTTTTTTTTCTTTTTGGGCCACCCTGCCTTGTGGGAATTCATTGGTGTGATAATAAAAAAATATATATATATATATATATATATATATATATATATATTTATATATATACACACGTATATATATAAGTATATATATAATTATATATATAAATATATATAATTATATATATAAGTATATATATAATTATATATATATGTATATAATTATATATATATTATGTATATAATTATATATATATGTATATAAGTATATGTATGTATATATAATTACATATATGTATGTATATATAATTATATATATATTATGTATATATATAATTATATATATATATTATGTATATATATAATTATATATATATGTATATATATAATTATATATATATGTATATATATAATTATATATATATTATGTATATATATAATTATATATATATTATGTATATATATAATTATATATATATATATATATATATATATATATATATTATATAATTATATATATCATGTAATATATATTTATATATATATATTATATAATTATATATATATATATTATATAATATATACATATATATATATATATATAATTATTATATATATATATATATATATATATATATATATATATTAATTATATATATATATATTAATTATATATATATATATATATAATTATATATATATATATATATATATATATATATATATATATAATTATATATATATATATATATATATATATATATATATATATATATATAATTATATATATATATATAATTATATATATATATATGAATATATATATACATAAATATATGTATATATATATATATATGTATACACATTTATATATATATATACGTATATATACATACATATATGTATATATACATCTATATATATATATAAATATATATATACATATATTTTTTTTTTTTTTTTATTATCACACCGGCCGATTCCCACCAAGGCAGGGTGGCCCGAAAAAGAAAAACTTTCACCATCATTCACTCCATCACTGTCTTGCCAGAAGGGTGCTTTACACTACAGTTTTTAAACTGCAACATTAACACCCCTCCTTCAGAGTGCAGGCACTGTACTTCCCATCTCCAGGACTCAAGTCCGGCCTGCCGGTTTCCCTGAATCCCTTCATAAATGTTACTTTGCTCACACTCCAACAGCACGTCAAGTATTAAAAACCATTTGTCTCCATTCACTCCTATCAAACACGCTCACGCATGCCTGCTGGAAGTCCAAGCCCCTCGCACACAAAACCTCCTTTACCCCCTCCCTCCAACCCTTCCTAGGCCGACCCCTACCCCGCCTTCCTTCCACTACAGACTGATACACTCTTGAAGTCATTCTGTTTCGCTCCATTCTCTCTACATGTCCGAACCACCTCAACAACCCTTCCTCAGCCCTCTGGACAACAGTTTTGGTAATCCCGCACCTCCTCCTAACTTCCAAACTACGAATTCTCTGCATTATATTCACACCACACATTGCCCTCAGACATGACATCTCCACTGCCTCCAGCCTTCTCCTCGCTGCAACATTCATCACCCACGCTTCACACCCATATAAGAGCGTTGGTAAAACTATACTCTCATACATTCCCCTCTTTGCCTCCAAGGACAAAGTTCTTTGTCTCCCCAGACTCCTAAGTGCACCACTCACTCTTTTTCCCTCATCAATTCTATGATTCACCTCATCTTTCATAGACCCATCCGCTGACACGTCCACTCCCAAATATCTGAATACGTTCACCTCCTCCATACTCTCTCCCTCCAATCTGATATTCAATCTTTCATCACCTAATCTTTTTGTTATCCTCATAACCTTACTCTTTCCTGTATTCACCTTTAATTTCCTTCTTTTGCACACCCTACCAAATTCATCCACCAATCTCTGCAACTTCTCTTCAGAATCTCCCAAGAGCACAGTGTCATCAGCAAAGAGCAGCTGTGACAACTCCCACTTTGTGTGTGATTCTTTATCTTTTAACTCCACGCCTCTTGCCAAGACCCTCGCATTTACTTCTCTTACAACCCCATCTATAAATATATTAAACAACCACGGTGACATCACACATCCTTGTCTAAGGCCTACTTTTACTGGGAAAAAATTTCCCTCTTTTCTACATACTCTAACTTGAGCCTCACTATCCTCGTAAAAACTCTTCACTGCTTTCAGTAACCTACCTCCTACACCATACACTTGCAACATCTGCCACATTGCCCCCCTATCCACCCTGTCATACGCCTTTTCCAAATCCATAAATGCCACAAACACCTCTTTAGCCTTATCCAAATACTGTTCACTTATATGTTTCACTGTAAACACCTGGTCCACACACCCCCTACCTTTCCTAAAGCCTCCTTGTTCATCTGCTATCCTATTCTCCGTCTTACTCTTAATTCTTTCAATTATAACTCTACCATACACTTTACCAGGTACACTCAACAGACTTATCCCCCTATAATTTTTGCACTCTCTTTTATCCCCTTTGCCTTTATACAAAGGAACTATGCATGCTCTCTGCCAATCCCTAGGTACCTTACCCTCTTCCATACATTTATTAAATAATTGCACCAACCACTCCAAAACTATATCCCCACCTGCTTTTAACATTTCTATCTTTATCCCATCAATCCCGGCTGCCGTACCCCCTTTCATTTTACCTACTGCCTCACGAACTTCCCCCACACTCACAACTGGCTCTTCCTCACTCCTACAAGATGTTATTCCTCCTTGCCCTATACACGAAATCACAGCTTCCCTATCTTCATCAACATTTAACAATTCCTCAAAATATTCCTTCCATCTTCCCAATACCTCTAACTCTCCATTTAATAACTCTCCTCTCCTATTTTTAACTGACAAATCCATTTGTTCTCTAGGCTTTCTTAACTTGTTAATCTCACTCCAAAACTTTTTCTTATTTTCAACAAAATTTGTTGATAACATCTCACCCACTCTCTCATTTGCTCTCTTTTTACATTGCTTCACCACTCTCTTAACTTCTCTCTTTTTCTCCATATACTCTTCCCTCCTTGCATCACTTCTACTTTGTAAAAACTTCTCATATGCTAACTTTTTCTCCCTTACTACTCTCTTTACATCATCATTCCACCAATCGCTCCTCTTCCCTCCTGCACCCACTTTCCTGTAACCACAAACTTCTGCTGAGCACTCTAACACTACATTTTTAAACCTACCCCATACCTCTTCGACCCCATTGCCTATGCTCTCATTAGCCCATCTATCCTCCAATAGCTGTTTATATCTTACCCTAACTGCCTCCTCTTTTAGTTTATAAACCTTCACCTCTCTCTTCCCTGATGCTTCTATTCTCCTTGTATCCCATCTACCTTTTACTCTCAGTGTAGCTACAACTAGAAAGTGATCTGATATATCTGTGGCCCCTCTATAAACATGTACATCCTGAAGTCTACTCAACAGTCTTTTATCTACCAATACATAATCCAACAAACTACTGTCATTTCGCCCTACATCATATCGTGTATACTTATTTATCCTCTTTTTCTTAAAATATGTATTACCTATAACTAAACCCCTTTCTATACAAAGTTCAATCAAAGGGCTCCCATTATCATTTACACCTGGCACCCCAAACTTACCTACCACACCCTCTCTAAAAGTTTCTCCTACTTTAGCATTCAAGTCCCCTACCACAATTACTCTCTCACTTGGTTCAAATGCTTCTATACATTCACTTAACATCTCCCAAAATCTCTCTCTCTCCTCTGCATTCCTCTCTTCTCCAGGTGCATACACGCTTATTATGACCCACTTCTCGCATCCAACCTTTACTTTAATCCACATAATTCTTGAATTTACACATTCATATTCTCTTTTCTCCTTCGATAACTGATCATTTAACATTACTGCTACCCCTTCCTTTGCTCTAACTCTCTCAGATACTCCAGATTTAATCCCATTTATTTCCCCCCACTGAAACTCTCCTACCCCCTTCAGCTTTGTTTCGCTTAGGGCCAGGACATCCAACTTCTTTTCATTCATAACATCAGCAATCATCTGTTTCTTGTCATCCGCACTACATCCACGCACATTTAAGCAACCCAGTTTTATAAAGTTTTTCTTCTTCTCTTTTTTAGTAATTGTATACAGGAGAAGGGGTTACTAGCCCATTGCTCCCGGCATTTTAGTCGCCTCATACGACACGCATGGCTTACGGAGGAAAGATTCTTTTCCACTTCCCCATGGACAATAGAAGAAATAAAAAAAGAACAAGAGCTATTTAGAAAAAGGAGAAAAACCTAGATGTATGTATATATATATATGCATGTGCGTGTCTGTGAAGTGTGACCAAAGTGTAAGTAGGAGTAGCAAGATATCCCTGTTATCTTAGCGTGTTTATGAGACAGAAAAAGAAACCAGCAATCCTACCATCATGCAAAACAGTTACAGGTTTTTGTTTCACAGTCATCTGGCAGGACGGTAGTACTTCCCTGGGTGGTTGCTGTCTACCAACCTACTACCTACATATATATATATATATAATTATATATATATATATATATATATATATATATATATATATATAATTATATATATATATATATAATTATATATATATATATATATATAATTATATATATATATATATATAATTATATATATATATATATATATATATATATATATATATATATAATTATATATATATATATAATTATATATATATATATAATTATATATATATATATATATATATATATATATATATATATATATATATATATATATATATATATATATAATTATATATATATATATATATATATATAATTATATATATATATATATATATAATTATATATATATATATAATTATATATAATATATATATATATATATATATATATATAAATAATATATATATATATATATATATATATATATATATATATATATATATATATATATATATATATATATATATAATGATAAAGTGCGTACGTTTCTTTTAATTAATATACATCGTTAGAAACAGAATAATGTGTATATAGCTAATTTGTTACTTGAGAAATATACACGACTACTTTATCGGGATTGTAATTCTAAAAAAAATGCGCACATGTGAGCAAGACGCACATGTATGTTGCGGGTGTAAGTCACACATGTGGGTAAGTTGCATGACATTCACTCAGCGAGTTAGTTACGCTTGTCAAACTTTGTCTAAACATATACCACACATAACAATTCCCCCTCCTCTCTCTTTCTCTCTCCCTACCTTCTGTTTCTTCTCCTTTTACTTTCCTATTACTTCGCCCCTATATTTCTGTTAGCGCTCCCTTCCTGTCTACACTCTGCAGCCGGTTACAAAGGAAGGAAAGAGGAGGAACAGCAACAGCAGCTAGTGGCTTGGGTCTGAACTACGCTTGTGTTATATCAAACAAAACTTTGCCTATATAATCAGGTTCATCAGACACAGTGGTGTTCGTGACCCACGTCCCATTACCGCCTGAGTTATGAGGAGAATAAACTCTCCTCTAATAAGACTGTAATAACCCCTTCATAATACCAGGCGCTATTGTGGCATCCGTACAGGGCAAGCATAGGCAGAGTGAGGCAGGGAGGGAGGCTGGGGTGTTGAACGAAGGTAGCATAGGCAGGGAGGGAGGCTGGAGTGTTGAAGGAAGGTAGCAAAGGCAGTGAGGCTGAGGTGTTGAAGGAAGGTAGAATAGGCAGGGAGGGAGGCTGGGGTGTTGAAGGAAGGTAGCATAGGCAGAGTGAGGCTGAGGTGTTGAAGGAAGGTAGAATAGGCAGGGAGGGAGGCTGAGGTGTTGAAGGAAGGTAGAATAGGCAGGGAGGGAGGCTGGGGTGTTGAAGGAAGGTAGCATAGGCAGAGTGAGGCTGAGGTGTTGAAGGAAGGTAGAATAGGCAGGGAGGGAGGCTGGGGTGTTGAAGGAAGGTAGAATAGGCAGGGAGGGAGGCTGGGGTGTTGAAGGAAGGTAGCATAGGCAGAGTGAGGCTGAGGTGTTGAAGGAAGGTAGAATAGGCAGGGAGGGAGGCTGGGGTGTTGAAGGAAGGTAGAATAGGCAGGGAGGGAGGCTGGGGTGTTGAAGGAAGGTAGCATAGGCAGAGTGAGGCTGGGGTGTTGAAGGAAGGTAGCATAGGCAGGGAGGCTGGAGTGTTGAAGGAAGGTAGCATAGGCAGAGTGAGGCTGAGGCGCTGAAGGAAGGTAGAATAGGCAGGGAGGGAGGCTGGGGTGTTGAAGGAAGGTAGCATAGGTAGAGTGAGGCTGAGGTGTTGAAGGTAGAATAGGCAGGGAGGGAGGCTGGGGTGTTGAAGGAAGGTAGCATAGACAGAGTGAGGCTGAGGTGTTGAAGGAAGGTAGAACAGGCAGGGAGGGAGGCTGGGGTGTTGAAGGAAGGTAGCATAGGTAGAGTGAGGCTGAGGTGTTGAAGGTAGAATAGGCAGGGAGGGAGGCTGGGGTGTTGAAGGAAGGTAGCATAGGTAGAGTGAGGCTGAGGTGTTGAAGGAAGGTAGAATAGGCAGGGAGGGAGGCTGGGGTGTTGAAGGAGGGTAGCATAGGCAGAGTGAGGCTGAGGTGTTGAAGGTAGAATAGGCAGGGAGGGAGGCTGGGGTGTTGAAGGAAGGTAGAACAGGCAGGGAGGGAGGCTGGGGTGTTGAAGGAAGGTAGCATAGGTAGAGTGAGGCTGAGGTGTTGAAGGTAGAATAGGCAGGGAGGGAGGCTGGGGTGTTGAAGGAAGGTAGCATAGGTAGAGTGAGGCTGAGGTGTTGAAGGAAGGTAGAATAGGCAGGGAGGGAGGCTGGGGTGTTGAAGGAGGGTAGCATAGGCAGAGTGAGGCTGAGGTGTTGAAGGTAGAATAGGCAGGGAGGGAGGCTGGGGTGTTGAAGGAAGGTAGCATAGGTAGAGTGAGGCTGAGGTGTTGAAGGAAGGTAGAATAGGCAGGGAGGGAGGCTGGGGTGTTGAAGGAGGGTAGCATAGGCAGAGTGAGGCTGAGGTGTTGAAGGAAGGTAGCATAGGCAGAGTGAGGCTGGAGTGTTGAAGGAAAGTAGCATAGGCAGGGAGGGAGGCTGGGGTGTTAAAGGAAGGTAGCATAGGCAGAGGCAGGGAGGGTGGCTGGAGTGTTGAAGGAAGGTAGCATAGGCAGGGAGAGGCAGGGAGGCAGGCTGGGGTTTTGAAGGAAGGTAGCATAGGCAGAGTGAGGCAGGGAGGGAGGCTGGAGTGTTGAAGGAAGGTAGCATAGGCAGGGAGGGAGGCTGGGGTGTTGAAGGAAGGTAGCATAGGCAGGGAGGGAGGCTGGGGTGTTGAAGGAAGGTAGCATAGGCAGGGAGAGGCAGGGAGGCAGGCTGGGGTTTTGAAGGAAGGTAGCATAGGCAGAGTGAGGCAGGGAGGGAGGCTGGAGTGTTGAAGGAAGGTAGCATAGGCAGAGTGAGGCAGGGAGGGAGGCTGGAGTGTTGAAGGAAGGTAGCATAGGCAGAGTGTGGCAGGGAGGGAGGCTGGGGTGTTGAAGGAAGGTAGCATAGGCAGAGTGTGGCACGGGGGGGGGGGAGGCTGAGGTGTACGCATATATGCTACATTGCTTCAGTAACCCAGCCTGCCTCCCTGCCTATGCTACCTTCGTGTAATCTCGTCCTTATATGCCTTTATGTTGATCTTTTATTTTTACAGTTCCCTGATAATATGAGAGATCACGAAAGCGCACGAACTTTCATTGTTTTTTTTACTGTGCGCACTCACGCATGCACGCACACGTACGTACTTACGTCGTGCCGAATAGGTAAAAGTGGTAAGTTAGCAGAACTCTCTTAAAATTAAGTCCTTTCTAAAATTTTATCTTATGCGTTCAAAGATATATTTTTTCATTTATGTTAATGTAAAAATTAATAATTTTGCACCAAAAGAACCTTAGAAAACTTACCTAACCTTATAAGCGCAATTTAATTTAGCCTAATCCAGGTAAATATATCTAAAATAAGTTTACAATAATGTAATAAACAGACAATATTTTTTTTCGTTAGGTTCAGAATGATTTTTGCGAAATTATTGCATACACAAATTTTCGCTTGCCTTATTCGGCAAGAAAAGCGTTGCTATTTAAGCCAAAAATCACAAGTTTTACCTATTCGGCACGGCATTATTATATATATATATATATATATATATATATATATATATATATATATATATATATATATATATATATATATATATATGAGGTTATGGAAGACATGAAGTTAGAGGAATGATGCAACAAGTGATCTTTGGAACTTAACCCCTTTCAAAGGCATGGTTATGAGACTGGGATTAGGAGGCCAGAGGCAGAGTACCACCTGAGATAGGGAGGCCAGAGGCAGAGTACCACCTGAGATAGGGAGGCCAGAGGCAGAGTACCACCTGAGATAGGGAGGCCAGAGGCAGAGTACCACCTGAGAGAGGGAGGCCAGAGGCAGAGTACCACCTGAGAGAGGGAGGCCAGAGGCAGAGTACCACCTGAGAGAGGGAGGCCAGAGGCAGAGTAGCACCTGAGAGAGGGAGGCCAGAGGCAGAGTAACACCTGAGAGAGGGAGGCCAGAGGCAGAGTAACACCTGAGAGAGGGAGGCCAGAGGCAGAGTAACACCTGAGAGAGGGAGGCCAGAGGCAGAGTAACACCTGAGAGAGGGAGGCCAGAGGCAGAGTAGCACCTGAGAGAGGGAGGCCAGAGGCAGAGTACCAGTAAGAGAAACTCCATCACGTTGACTCTTTAAGACACCTGAGACGCACACGGAAAAAAATAGTTTGTAAATGCTTAGTTTCAGAATACACGAGAACGCTTCAGTAATGTGAGACTGCTAGTAAGTGCTAGTGCTAGTAATGACTAGCAGCCCAGTGACTAGTAATCCAGTGCAAGTGCTATTAGTAATGACTAGCACTAGCACTGGATTGCGCACCGCCAGCATGGAACCCTCATCAAAGCCGACAAAGAACATTGAAAAAAAATCATTGGTTTGCTACAAGGCCGGTCCCAGAAGTACGATAACTGGGATGTGACGATAGAGGTTAAAGAGAACTAATCTTACGTTAGATGAGTGGAAGATCAAATGAAACCTAATCACAGTTTGCAAGGTGAGATAAGACATGTGCACAACCTGGGTATAATTATTGTATGAAATATATCGACTAATTCATCAACTTGTCGGTATTGTATACTGTCAATATAATGATAAAGCTGATAGGGATAGACTCAATGAGAGGAGAATAAACGTAACAGGTACATGGAAGAGGCAGATCACAGGAGACCTCAAGATCTGTATCCAGGGTGTGCTGAGAGAGACGAGCCACAAGAAAAAGACAAACTGAGAAGAAAATCTATCTATCCTAGATAGTTGTGATTAGGATGGAGAAGATAGGAAACTGAAAACTAGACATTTAAATAAACCAAAGGAACATAGGAAAGAACTCTTCCATTGTAAGAAGGGTAGTATTGAACACTAAGTTATGGTCTGACTGTGTTCATTGTAAGGTCAGATGTAAGGCATGAGGGAGGTAGGGAGTGAGCAAAGACGAGGCACAACACCTACAGCTGAACTGTTATTGTTTTTTAACGCAACAGCTGTCTCCCTCCGAGGTGGTGACCCAATAAAAAAAAAAGATGGACCCACATTCATTCATTCCCCCCTCTTTTCTTCCTTTTTTTTTCCTTCGTCTCCTCCTCCACGACGATCTAATTAGAATATCCACTGAGCACACTGTCTTGACAGCATCCAGGCTGATAATTCATTCCGTCTATCTTTGACTGAGGTGCTGGTGGGTGGGTAGACAGCAATAGCCTCGGTAAAGTGTCGCTGGTTGCCTCGTTACCCACCTAATTGACGGGTTCTGTTATTTTTTTTTTTTTACCCCGTGACGTGTATAACATGATTGGTGCTCCAGCTGTGAATTATAGCGCTGAGCTTCATAATTAGCTGTTAGCTTTGGCAGGTATTCGCTACTGCTTGTCTTTAATAACTCTTATGACAAATGATTTTTTTTCACCAAAGTGCCTTTAGGTAGGCAGGTAAACAGGATGATTGATGTATTAGTAATTGGATCAGTAGATGGATAGATAAACTGCTATAGCTTCAAGCCTTCAACTTAAATTTGTGGGATAGATGATATTATATAATATATATATATATATATATATATATATATATATATATATATATATATATATATATATATATATATATATATATATAATGTCGTGCTGAATAGGTAAAACTGGTCAGTTAGCAAGAGCTCGTTTAAAATTAAGTCCTTTCTAAAATTTTCTCTTATACACTTAAAGATATACATTTTTTAAATTTATATTAATATAAAAAATAGTTATTTTGTACTAAAAGAACCTTAGAAAACTTACTTAACCTTGTTATAACAAGCGCAATTTAATTTAGCCTAATCGAACTAAATATATTTTAGGTAAGTTTACAATAATGTAATAATAAACAAACACAACGAAATATATTTTTTTTCGTTAGGTTCAGAATGATTTTTGCGAAATTATTACATACTCAAATTTTCGCTTGCCTTGTTCGGCAAGAAGAGCGTAGCTATTTAAGCCAAAATCGCAAGTTTTACCTATTCGGCACACACACACACACACACACACACACACACACACACACACACACACACACACACACACTCTCCCTCTCACTTCCGTCTCACTCTCCCTCTCTCTTCCGTCTCACTCTCCCTGTCTCTTTCCTCTCACTCTCCCTGTCTCTTCCCTCTCACTCTGTTTCTCTCCACCTTGAACTACCATAATTTACAAAAGGGGATTCAATCTCCAATACTGATAATTCAGATATCGTAAATATCGCAGCCTTTCGGCTATATCTCATCACTGGAGGGCCTGCTGAGCTCTACCTCCTGGTCCCCACTCTCCCAGGTCCCTCCCATGACCATCCCTCCTGGATACCTCAGGTGCAGGTGAACAAGACGTGTCACACCTGGGTATCTCTACTGACACCAGGTGCCGCTTGGGCAGCAGGTTTTTTTCCCCCCATTTAATACAGAACATAAGAACATAAGAAAGAAG
Source organism: Cherax quadricarinatus (assembly GCF_038502225.1). Taxonomy (NCBI): domain Eukaryota; kingdom Metazoa; phylum Arthropoda; class Malacostraca; order Decapoda; family Parastacidae; genus Cherax; species Cherax quadricarinatus. The sequence goes on along the minus strand of NC_091371.1, from coordinate 3,981,828 downwards.
TAACATTGCAACAGGCCTACTGACCCATGCGGAGCAGGTCCATTATTCCCCCCGGATTAGCCCAGTGACCCACCCAGTCTGGTCACCTCCACTCAAGGAAAGAGCACGGCACCAGACCCAGCAGCACAAGCTAGTCAGGTCCAACTCACACCCACTCATGTATTTATCGAACCTATTTTTAAAACTACACAACGTTTTAGCCTCAATAACTGTACTCGGGAGTTTGTTCCACTCATCCACAACTCTATTACCAAACCAGTGCTTTCCTATATCCTTCCTGAATCTGAATTTTTCCAACTTGAAACCATTGCTGCGAGTCCTGTCTTGGCTGGAAATATTCAGCACGCTATTTACATCCTCTTTATTTATTCCTGTTTTCCATTTATACACCTCGATCATATCCAACCTAATTCTACGCCTTTCGAGAGAGTGCAGATTCAGGGCCCTCAGTCTATCCTCATAGGGAAGATTTCTGATACATGGGATCTTTGTCATCCTCCTCTGTACGTTTTCCAGAGCATTTATATCCATTCTGTAATACGGTGACCAGAACTGAGCAGCATAGTCTAAATGAGCCCTAACCAAGGATATATAGAGTTGAAGAACAACCTGAGGACTTCTATTATTTATACTTTTAGATATGAAGCCAAGAATTCTGTTTGCTTTATTGCGAACACTAATGCACTGTTGTCTTGGTTTTAGGTTACTGCTAACCAGAACTCCTAAATCCTTTTCGCAATCAGTAGTATTAAAATCTACATTATATAGTTTATATGTCGCGTAGAGGACTGTTATACTGTAGATAGTGGAAGAAATGGAGACGTTATTTTAAGGTGATCAGTCACTTTATGTGTTCAGTACCTTATCCTTGATAGGTAATTAGTCTCTTAGCCTTTATAATGTTTAGTCCTTCGTTTTTTATCTATTGAAAGGGATGGTGATTTATATACGAACCAGAGAAGAGATGCAGCAGTTAACAGCGTTACATGTAGTTAAAGTAATAGTTTATTCTGTCTCTCTGTCTCTGTCTGTCTCTCACACACTCACTGTGGTATGCAAAGAGAATGCTATAATTTATTCGGCTTATGTCACACTCCCGTATAGGCTGCCTCCCACCCAGCGAACCAGGTGCTAAGGGTTTAACGGTCGATAGGGTACCCTTCGTTAAATCAGTACCTTGGTTGATATACCAATCACAGGCAAGCCTGCCAAAGCTAAAGCAACGTGGTTCACTTGCGGTAAGCACTGGCAGACTTGCCTATCTGCTGGTTGAGTACGGTGCCACACTCTGGCTTCTGCTCTGTCATCTGTCACCGTGGTGTACACTTATTACTCTGTCTGTACATATTGTACATAGTGTACATATCTGTATATAGTGCGTGAAGGCAAAATATACATTATAGTCTACTGCTGTGTTCGTAATATGGGACCTGTCCGGGAGCTAAACCAGGGACCATCCCCCCTCCCCCCCCCCCACACACACAAGAACACCAGACATGGATATACAAATGTAAGGAGAGAAGACTCTGAAAAATAAATACAAGTGCAAGGTAGACCCAAACCTTGTATTTATATTGTGAACACGTAAACTAAATGATATAGACAAGTTACAAAGAATAAAGGATGAGATAACCACTGGGGTAGAAGAGAAAATGAGAGAAGCATTGAAGAGAAAGCTTGTGTACATAAAAGATAGTCATTTATTATTTTAATCCCAGAGGATACTAAAATAACTAAAAGGATAAATAGATAATTACTGGTTGCTGACAAAAATGTTATAGGACCACAGGGATAACATCTTAGGTCTTAAAAAAAATTGTGTAGAATTATAGTATCCACTTTATGATTTTTTTTTTAGGATTTCACCAGAGGAAGACAAATTAGCAGATGAGCTGAAAATGGTACACACACATTGCCTCTAATTCTGTTTCATTGAACAGTGTTGTTTGAAATATATTGGAAAAAGCCATTAGAGAAAAGTGGATTAAACACTGAGAATAAGTCTGCTACCTGGTAAACTATTTGTTTTTTTGGTCTGCAAGTTCACATATATCAGCTTTCAGTTATGGCAGAGTTATGAAAATTATTGAAAGAAAGAAATGGACAGACTATATTTACCTAGAATTTAAGAAAAGTTGTATAGTCCCCCATGAAAAGCTAATTTAGAAGTTACACAATGTAAGAGAAACAAAGGTAAAATATTACAGTGGAAAGATTTTTTGTTAGTTAGTAATAGTAAAAATACCTTCGTGGTAATACTGTCACAAGTGGGGTACCGCAAGGGTCTGTACGAGCTCCAATATTGTTTATAATACATATAAGTGATTTATAATAGTAATAACAAATATATTTGCCGGTAATGCAACAAATGTTGTACAAAGAATAAAAAAATAACTATAAATCCGTACAAGATTACTTGAATAAATTTATAGATGTATTAAGGAATTAAATGAAAACAAAAGCATGTAAATAAATGTGTAATGGAAATGAGTGGAAACAATATTAGGCCACGTGAAGAATATAGTTTGGTACAAAATATTGAGAGTATCAGATAGACCTTCCCCCCCCCCCTTGATGTTGGTGAGGGGCTGTTGATCTAAGGAATTGGATCTATGCTCCAGTTCCTTGAATTAAACCTGAATGCCTTCCATTCCCCGAGGTAGTGTGTGACCCCTATGGGTCTAGTGCTCCCCATGAATGGCATAACAACAGACAGAGAGAGGGACTTAAGAGGTAAAAATTGTCACCGGAAGATCATATAAACGAAATTGTGAGAAGCTCGCATGCTGAGCTGGTTAATTATAAAATAACTTTAAAATATAATGAGGTTAAAATGCTTAAAAGACTGTTTATAACATATATTTGGCCAGAGGTTGTATTTGCTGCGGTTGTGATGTTCCTACAAGTGAAAAAAAAAACCCGGAAGCAAGTTGGGAAAAGTCCAGAGAAGAGCTACCAAGTGGCTACCAGAGTTAAAAAGGTTATTATGAAAGGCTTCACATCAACCAGGCTGGCTGACAGTGAAGAGGAGACACAACCTCATATAAGGGTAAAGAAGAGTAGAGAAAGGTGTGTTAATACCTGTGACAGGAATAACAAGAGAATCGTTGCACATTTGAAGAAAGAATGGATCGTAGTGGAAGTTTAGACTTGTTTTTTCAGGCGGGTCATCATCTGACTAAGACCCGCGTCAGGAAACATTTGTCCTGTTTCCTGACGAACCTTACCTAACCTAACTTGTTTTTTCCCTTCTCCTCAAGTGGTAGATCAGTGCTACAACCACTGGACATAGGAAAAAAACTGGATGAACAAATTATTGAAAACGCGAAACCAAGACCATATCTCTGCTCCTGTACATAGAAATAATTTCGCAAAAATCATTCGGAAAAAAATTTATTTCATCGTGTTTGTTTATTATTAAATTATTGTACATTTATTTAAAATATATTTAGTTGGATTATTCTGAATTAAATTGCGCTTGTTATAATAAGGTTAGATAAGTTTTCTAAGGTTCTTTTGGTACAAAATTATTATTTTTTTATATTAACATAAATGAAAAAATATATCTTTAAACGTATAAGAGAAAATTTTAGAAAACGCATATTTTTAAACGAGTTCTTGCTAATTGACCAATTTTTACCTATTCGGCACAACATATATATATATATATATATATATATATATATATATATATATATATATATATATATATATATATATATATAGCGCAAGTGTACATATATTAGTCTAGCTTTTCTGTCTTATATTCATAATTTTTAAAAAATAATAAAAGCGATAAGGTTATCTTCATTCGCTGTGATAGCGCTTATAACATTCCGGCTGTCTATAACGTGATAGCGCTTATAACATTCCGGCTGTCTATAACGTGATAGCGCTTATAACATTCCGGCTGTCTATAACGTGATAGCGCTTATAACATTCCGGCTGTCTATAACGTGATAGCGCTTATAACATTCCGGCTGTCTATAACGTGATAGCGCTTATAACATTCCGGCTGTCTATAACGTGATAGCGCTTATAACATTCCGGCTGTCTATAACGTGATAGCGCTTATAACATTCCGGCTGTCTATAACGTGATAGCGCTTATAACATTCCGGCTGTCTATAACGTGATAGCGCTTATAACATTCCGGCTGTCTATAACGTGATAGCGCTTATAACATTCCGGCTGTCTATAACGTGATAGCGCGTATAAGATTAAAACACGTTGTGATAGCGCGTATATCATTACCGTAAATCTGAAAGATATTGTCTCTTAATGACATCTAATTACATAGGTAGGAGATGGATCTCACCCACACCAGGGAACACAGGTGAAATGATCCATCAGAGAGAGAGAGAGGGAGAGGTGGAGATAGATAAGTTTGGTTTAATAGATATATCTGCCTTCTTCCTCTTATCTTACCTTATCTTGGACCATCTCGAACATAACTGAACCGTTTAGCACCATCTTGGAAAGTCTTGGACCATCTGGAACCGTCCTGAACGTGTCAGTGGATGATCTTAAACCGTCTTAAACCATTTTGGACCGTCTTGGACGGTTGTGAACCGTCTCAAACTATCTTCAAACCTCTTAAGCCACCTCTTAAACCTCCTAAACCATTCTGAACCCACCATAAACCGTTTTCAACCTCTTTTAATCCATCTTAAACCATTTAAACCATGTCGAACCCGTCTTTGACCGTGGTGGCCAGGCTCTGGTAGTATAAGGTAACCAGCGCCATGAATTACAGAGCGGGCCACCTTGGCCCAACGCTCTATAATAAAGCGCCATCAACATTGTACGCGGCTACAATCATCAACACATTGAGGTTCACTGATCATATACATTACTACACCATCGCAGTTCAACGTATCCTCAACTCCGACGACAAATTGGGTCTCGCCCTGGGTGGGCTGGCATTTTTGGGTTTTTAATTCCCCCCCTCCTCATTCCCCCCCTTTGCATGGTGAGAGGTAGGAAGAGGAGGGAAGGAGAGAAGGAAAGTAAGGAATGGAAGGAAAGAATTGACGGTGAATGATGGAGGGTTAAAAGGAAGGAAAGGAGAAGAAAGGGATATAGGTACAGGAGGGAGATGGAGAAAAAACAAGGAGAGTTTCCAGCAGGTACAGAGAGATTGAAGGAGGACTGAAAGTGGAATAGGAGGAAGATGGGAGAGAGTACTGTTTATAAATTATATATATATATATATATATATATATATATATATATATATATATATATATATATATATATATATATATACAGTACTGTGTATTTGTGTGTGTGTGTGATAAAGGGTTAGGAAGGTGTAAATAACTACCAGAGGGTTCAACACATGGTGCCACCCTAGAATTAACAATTAGAGAATAAAACACCAGAAACATCTCTGCTGGGTGCCTCTGGTTGAGTCATTAGTAAGTTTATGACGTGCTGGTTGGTGGTTGTTTTGGAGGGGGAGGGAGGGTGGTAGTTGGTGGTTGTGGAGGGGGGAGGGAGGGTGGTGGTTGTTGTGGAGGGGGGAAGGGTGCTGGTTGGTGATTGTTGTGTAGGGGGGAGGGAGGTTGCTGGTTGGTGGTTGTGGAGGGGGAGGGGGGGTGCTGGTTGGTGGTTGTGGAGGGGGAGGGAGGGTGCTGGTTGGTGGTTGTGGAGGGGGAGGGAGGGTGCTGGTTGGTGGTTGTGGAGGGGGAGGGTGCTGGTTGGTGGTTGTGGAGGGGGAGGGAGGGTGCTGGTTGTTGTTGTGGAGGGGGGAGAGTGCTGGTTGGTGGTTGTGGAGGCGGGTTGGGAGGGGATTTTTGTTGCCAGCTGATTGAGGAACAAGGGAGGGAAGGAAAGGCGAAGGACTATGGGAAGAAAAAGGAGTGATGATGAGGAATAAAACGAGAAGTTGATGGGAAGTAGAAGTAGCGAAGTTGATAAAGCGGAAGACAAATTCTCACCAACATTAACAAAATCGTTTATTTAAAAAAATAGCGAGAACGATCAACAAAAACTATTAACAGTGCAAACAAACAAGCAACAACATTAACAATTATCAACTGTAACATTTATAACGAGAACAGTAATAACTACCAGCATCAAGAATCAACAACAGTCTACAGCAACAGCCAATAAAAACAAACAAAATTAACAACCAATAGCTGCAGCAGCAGCCAACAAAAACAATCATTAAGAAAATGTATAAGCAACGACCAATGACGACCAGCAACAACAGTTCTCAACTGACACAACCAGCAACAACAACAATTCTTAACAGTGACAAATACCAACAACAATTCCCAACAGTTACAAATACCAACAACAATTCTCAACAGTTACAAATATCAACAACAACAATTCTCAACAGTTACAAATACTAACAACAATTCTCAACAGTTACAAATACCAACAACAACAATTCTCAACAGTTACAAATACCAACAACAACAATTCTCAACAGTTACAAATACCAACAACAACAATTCTCAACAGTTACAAATACCAACAACAACAATTCTCAACAGTGACAAATACCAACAACAATTCTCAACAGTGACAACCACCACCAACAATTCTCAACAGTGACAACCACTAACACAACAATTCTCAACAGTGACAACTACCAACACAATTCTCAACAGTGGCAACCATCACCAACAACAATTCTCATCAGTGACAACTACCACCAACACAATTCTCAACAGTGACAACCACCAACACAATTTTCAACAGTGACAACCACCAACAACAACAATTCTCAACAGTGACAACCACCAACACAATTCTCAACAGTGACAACCACCAACAACAACAATTCTCAACAGTGACAACCACCACGAACAACAATTCTCAACAGTGACAACCACCAACAACAATTCTCAACAGTGACAACCACCACCAACAACAATTCTCAACAGTGACAACCACCACCAACAACAATTCTCAGCAGTGTCATCCACCAACAACAATTCTCAACAGTGACAACCACCACCAACAACAATTCTCAGCAGTGTCATCCACCAACAACAATTCTCAAGTAACAGCCAACAGCAACCAACACAATAACCAGTATTCAACAAGAATACCAAGCAGCAACAACAACAGGGGCATGAAACAAAAGTGAAAAGTGATAAACATCAACCCAAATACTAACCAAAATATCACCCAAATATCAGTTAAAATATTACCCCAGATATCCAAAAATATGAAACCAAATATCAACCAAAAACTGAATATCACCCAAAATATCGTCTCAAATATCAGCCAGAAAGCCTAAAAATAAGCTCAAGTATAAACCATAAAACCAACACCTCAGCCAAATTAACCCCACTAAGCCAAAATATCAACCAAAACCCAAAATATCAACCAAAAACTAAAAATATCAACCAAAAACTAAAAATATCAACCAAAACCCAAAATATCAACCAAAACCCGAAATATCAACCAAAAACTAAAAATATCAACCAAAACCCAAAATATCAACCAAAACCCAAAATATCAACCAAAAACTAAAAATATCAACCAAAACCCAAAATATCAACCAAAAACTAAAAATATCAACCAAAACCCAAAATATCAACCAAAACCCAAAATATCAACCAAAAACTAAAAATATCAACCAAAACGCCCAAAATGTGGAAGAGGTAAGGTAGAGCATGACGTAGTGTAATAAAGGCAAGGCAGGTGAGAAAACCCGATAAAATGAGTGTATGAAGAGTACATTGAGAAAGGGAGGAGAGGAAGGAATGGAGATAGGAAGAGGGGAATTGTTATCAAAAATACATAAATGGAGGAGGAAGAGGAGTAAGGTGTGTGTGTGTGGGAGGGGGTAGTAGCGATAGTATTAGTATATCTATTAACGGATCATTACCGAAGTGGTTGCCCCGTTGTCGCTTTCGCGGTTCGTGGCACTGCTATCGCATCTCGTCGCATTGCTATCGCGGTTCGTGGCACTGCTCTCGTGGTTCGTGGCACTATTGCGGTTCGTGGCACTGCTATCGCGTCTCATTACATTGCTATAGCGGTTCGTGGCACTATTGCGGCTCGTGGCACTGCTATCGTGGCTTGTAGCACTGCTATCGCGGCTTGTGGCACTGCTATCGTGGCTTATGGCACTGCTATCGCGTATCGTCGCATTGCTATCACAGTTCGTGGCACTGCTCTCGCGGTTCGTGGCACTATCGCGGTTCGTGGTACTGCTATCGTGGCTTGTGGCACTGCTATTGCGTCTCGTTACATTGTTATCGCGGTTCGTGGCACTATTGCGGCTCGTGGTACTGCTATCGTGGCATTTGGCACTGCTGTTGTGGCTCGTGGCACTGGTGTCGATGTCATCTTTTCCTCTGCTACTGATTTCCCCACTTGTGCAGCCGCTAGTGCCATCGCCTATGATGTCGCCACTTATGCCGCCGCTAGTGCCATCTCCTATGATGTTGCTCCTGCCGCTACCGCCGACACCATCTCAGTGCTGCCAGCTAGCGGCCGAAGATGGCAGCGGCTCTGTAATGATTTGCACGCTAACCCCAGCAACACAGTAGCACCACTAGCGGCACCGCAAGTAGCACCGCTAGCGGCACCCCAAGTAGCACCATAAGTAGCAGCGACAAACAGTGGGTACCACACGATGATCATTGTGTAATAAGTCAACACAAGCAAGAGTAATCAACAAGAAAGGCATTCGGACGAGCAAGTAACAGTGTTGAGAAGCGGAATGGCATGGAGAGAGGAAGGTGTGTGGAGAGGAGGAGGGTGTACTGAGAGGATCAGTGGGGAGAGGAGGGAGGGGATAGAGGAGATGTGGGGAGAGGAGGGAGGGGATAGAGGAGAAGTGGGGAGATAGAGAATGAATGACTGAGCTCCTCTATCATTCTGTATTGAATGTGAATGGTAAATGTGCGCGATACATGTATGACATGTGTGGTAGGTGATACAGTTGCTAATGTCAGGAGTACCACTTGGCTGCCCGCTTACCTAGGAGCGCTCTTAAGGGAAGGGGAGAAGAAAGGAAAGGGAGAGACGCGAAGGGAAGGGGTAAGGCGCAAAGGGAAGGCGTTCAGCCATCAGATGAAGGCGGAAATTTTCTTTAGTGATTCCCAGCGTCAAATTACTGATTGTTACTCTCAACCTTTAAACATTATTTTTCTGTGTTTTAAGTTAGGTTAGCTTAAGCTTGTGTAGTTTTGGTTAAGTTAGTTCGGATTAGTTTAGGTTAGGCTAGTCTAGGTTTAGTTACATTAGGTTAGGCATGTGTAGTTTTAGATTAGGATAGGTTAGCCTTGGTTAGGTTAGGTTAGATTAGGTTAGCTTTTATCACTTTGCTTAAAATATACCAGCTGTGTATGGCATCAATCTTCAGTGGTTGATGCACCTTATGATACCTACTATTCGTGCGAAATTTGAGTGTCACATCTGATTAGCTTCAAGCCTTCCATTCCATTCCAGCCTTCAAATAGCCCTTGGTCTAAATTTTCCCTCACTATGTTACTTATTTATCTTCTGTCTCACACTCCCATGATCTTTATATTATTGGTTTTGTTGTTTCCTCTTCCGTTTCACCTACGCCCTCGCGCTGGCATTGACCTAATTACTTCTTTTGATTCCTTTGGTCAGTCTCACTCTCGGAATCTTCCTTCCATGTTCGCAACGTGATAATGCAACTTTTGAGCTTTATCTCATTAGATCTGGGCCGTGTAATATCTTAGTTTACCATTTTTTATTGATATTAGGATATTAGTTTCTTTGTGATGACTTGCGACTGCCTCTCTTGATTTTCTTCAAATACTTAGCGTTGTTAACTATTTCTCCAAGGTTGATGGACTTCATTTCACTACTGCACCTGCTGCCTCTGTATTTGACTGAAGAAGTCTACTGTGTAGGTGAAACGTTTCAACAATAAAGATACCCAACTGTTGCACATGTGCCTTACTTATGTCGCACTCTGCACTATTCCAGTCGCGCTCATTGAGGTGCAGTGGACTGGGGTTATGGAGTACGGGGATGTGAAAAAAGACACGTACAGTTAATAAATGTCCTGTACTGTACACAAGTGTGTCTTTCCACATCTTGTCAGTATCACCATACCATTTCTCAGTACGGGGATACCTTTCTGGGATCGTAATATAACTAGTTACGCCAGGGCTTGAACCTCTCTCTTCCCTCGCATTCGCTGGTAAATACGGTTTCCTCTCAATCACCGTGAAATTACAATGCTTGTTCGCGTAATTGTTGTAGAGTTGTTATTGAAAAAAACATTGTAATCTTCACTCGATTTATGTTTAAGAGAATTGTTGAAATTCTTGGTATTGTAGAAGTGTGTGTACTCACCTATTTGTTCACCTATTTATGGTTGCAGGGTCGAGTAACAGCTCCTGGCCCCAGCTCTGAGGTGTGTGTGTGTGTGTGTGTACTCGCCTAATTGTACTCACCTAATTGTGGTTGGAGGGGTCGAGACTCAGCTCCTGGCCCCCCCCTCTTCACTGATTGCTACTAGGTCCTCTCTCTCTCTCTCTCTCTCTCTCTCTCTCTGTCTGTCTCTCTCTCTCTCTCTCTCTCTCTCTCTCTCTCTCTCCTTCCTGAGCTTTGTCATACCTCGTCTTAAAGCTATGTATGGTTTCTGCCTGTGTGTGTGTGTGTGTGTGTGTACTCACCTATTTGTACTCACCTATTTGTGGTTGCAGGGGTCGAGTCACAGCTCCTGGCCCCGCCTCTTCGCTGATTGCTACTAGGTCCTCTCTCTCCCTGCCCCATGAGCTCTATCATACCTCGCCTTAAAACTATGTATGGTTCCTGCCTCAACCACATCACTTTCTAGGCTATTCCACGGCCTGACTACTCTATGACTGAAGAAATACTTCCTAACATCCCTTTGATTCATCTGAGTCTTCAACTTCCAATTGTGACCTCTTGTGTCTGTGTCCCATCTCTGGAACATCCCGTCTTTGTCCACCTCGTCTATTCCGCGCAGTATTTTATATGTCGTTATCATGTCTCCCCTGACCCTCCTGGCCTCCAGTGTCGTCAGGCCGATTTCCCTCAACCTTTCTTCATAGGACAATCCCCGTAGCTCTGGGACTAGTCTTGTTGCAAACCTTTGCACTTTCTCTAATTTCTTGACGTGCTTGACTAGGTGTGGATTCCAAACTGGTGCTGCATACTCCAGTATGGGCCTGACGTAGATGGTGTACAGAGTCTTAAACGAATCCTTACTGAGGTATCGGAACGCTATCCGTAGGTTTGCCAGGCGCCCGTATGCTGCAGCAGTTATCTGATTGATGTGCGCCTCAGGAGATATGCTCGGTGTTATACTCACCCCCAGATCTTTTTCCTTGAGTGAGATTTGCAGTCTTTGGCCATCTAAACTATATTGTGTCTGCGGTCTTCTTTGCCCTTCCCCAATCTTCATGACTTTGCATTTGGCAGGGTTAAATTCAAGGAGCCAGTTGCTGGACCAGGCTTGTAGCCTGTCCAGATCTCTTTGTAGTCCTGCCTGATCCTCGTCCGATTCGATTCTTCTCATTAACTTCACATCGTCTGCAAACAAGGACACTTCTGAGTCTATCCCTTCCGTTATGTCGTTCACGTATACCAAGAACAGCACAGGTCCTAGGACTGACCCCTGTGGAACCCCGCTTGTCACAGGCGCCCACTCTGACACCTCGTCCCGTTGTGCTGTTGTGCTGCTGTCTGTGAATGACAGTGCTGTTGTGCTGCTGTCTGGGGATGACAGTGCTGTTGTGCTGCTGTCTGTGGATGACAGTGCTGTTGTGCTGCTGTCTGGGGATGACAGTGCCGTTGTGCTGCTGTCTGGGGATTACAGTGCTGTTGTGCTGCTGTCTGGGGATGACAGTGCTGTTGTGCTGCTGTTTGTGGATGACAGTGCTGTTGTGCTGCTGTCTGGGGATGACAGTTCTGTTGTGCTGCTGTCTGTGGATGACAGTGCTGTTGTGCCGCTGTCTGTAGATGACAGTGCTGTTGTGCTGCTGTCTGGGGATGACAGTGCTGTTGTGCTGCTGTCTGTGGATGACAGTGCTGTTGTGCTGCTGTCTGGGGATGACAGTGCCGTTGTGCTGCTGTCTGGGGATGACAGTGCTGTTGTGCTGCTGTTTGTGGATGACAGTGCTGTTGTGCTGCTGTCTGTGTGTGTGTGTGTGTGTGTGTGTGCGTGTGCGCGTCCATGTTCAGGTTCATCTATTTACAAACACACTCAAACACCTTCACACTGTTCTGAAACTTTGGCAAATCATCACTGTGTCATAAGCAAACAGCAACACTGCACCAAACAACGCCACAGTGTGTCATCCCCAGACAGCAGCACAACAGCACTGTCATCCCCAGACAGCAGCACAACGGCACTGTCATCCCCAGACAGCAGCACAACAGCACTGTCATCCCCGGACAGCAGCACAACAGCACTGTCATCCCCAGACAGCAGCACAACGGCACTGTCATCCCCAGACAGCAGCACAACGGCACTGTCATCCACAGACAGCAGCACAACAGCACTGTCATCCCCAGACAGCAGCACAACGGCACTGTCATCCCCAGACAGCAGCACAACGGCACTGTCATCCACAGACAGCAGCACAACGGCACTGTCATCCCCAGACAGCAGCACAACAGCACTGTGAACCCCAGACAGCAGCACAACAGCACTGTCATCCCCAGACAGCAGCACAACAGCACTGTCATCCCCGGACAGCAGCACAACGGCACTGTCATCCCCGGACAGCAGCACAACGGCACTGTCATCCCCAGACAGCAGCACAACGGCACTGTCATCCCCGGACAGCAGCACAACAGCACTGTCATCCACAGACAGCAGCACAACAGCACTGTCATCCCCAGACAGCAGCACAACAGCACTGTCATCCCCAGACAGCAGCACAACAGCACTGTGATCCCCAGACAGCAGCACAACAGCACTGTCATCCACAGACAGCAGCACAACAGCACTGTCAATCCCCAGACAGCAGCACAACGGCACTGTCATCCCCAGACAGCAGCACAACGGCACTGTGATCCCCAGACAGCAGCACAACAGCACTGTCATCCCCAGACAGCAGCACAACGGCACTGTCATCCCCAGACAGCAGCACAACAGCACTGTGATCCCCAGACAGCAGCACAACAGCACTGTCATCCCCAGACAGCAGCACAACGGCACTGTCATCCCCAGACAGCAGCACAACGGCACTGTCATCCCCAGACAGCAGCACAACAGCACTGTGATCCCCAGACAGCAGCACAACAGCACTGTCATCCCCAGACAGCAGCACAACGGCACTGTCATCCCCAGACAGCAGCACAACGGCACTGTGATCCCCAGACAGCAGCACAACAGCACTGTCATCCACAGACAGCAGCACAACAGCACTGTCATCCACAGACAGCAGCACAACGGCACTGTCATCCCCAGACAGCAGCACAACAGCACTGTGATCCCCAGACAGCAGCACAACAGCACTGTCATCCCCAGACAGCAGCACAACAGCACTGTGATCCCCAGACAGCAGCACAACAGCACTGTCATCCCCAGACAGCAGCACAACAGCACTGTCATCCCCAGACAGCAGCACAACAGCACTGTCATCCCCAGACAGCAGCACAACAGCACTGTCATCCCCAGACAGCAGCACAACAGCACTGTCATCCCCAGACAACAGCACAACAGCACTGTCATCCCCGGACAGCAGCACAACAGCACTGTCATCCCCAGACAGCAGCACAACAGCACTGTGATCCCCAGACAGTAGCACAACAGCACTGTCATCCCCAGACAGCAGCACAACAGCACTGTCATCCCCAGACAGCAGCACAACAGCACTGTGATTCCCAGACAGCAGCACAACAGCACTGTCATCCCCAGACAGCAGCACAACGGCACTGTCATCCCCAGACAGCAGCACAACAGCACTGTCATCCCCGGACAGCAGCACAACAGCACTGTCATCCCCAGACAGCAGCACAACGGCACTGTCATCCCCAGACAGCAGCACAACGGCACTGTCATCCACAGACAGCAGCACAACAGCACTGTCATCCCCAGACAGCAGCACAACGGCACTGTCATCCCCAGACAGCAGCACAACGGCACTGTCATCCACAGACAGCAGCACAACGGCACTGTCATCCCCAGACAGCAGCACAACAGCACTGTGAACCCCAGACAGCAGCACAACAGCACTGTCATCCCCAGACAGCAGCACAACAGCACTGTCATCCCCGGACAGCAGCACAACGGCACTGTCATCCCCGGACAGCAGCACAACAGCACTGTCATCCCCAGACAGCAGCACAACGGCACTGTCATCCCCGGACAGCAGCACAACAGCACTGTCATCCACAGACAGCAGCACAACAGCACTGTCATCCCCAGACAGCAGCACAACAGCACTGTGATCCCCAGACAGCAGCACAACAGCACTGTGATCCCCAGACAGCAGCACAACAGCACTGTCATCCACAGACAGCAGCACAACAGCACTGTCATCCCCAGACAGCAGCACAACAGCACTGTCATCCCCAGACAGCAGCACAACGGCACTGTGATCCCCAGACAGCAGCACAACAGCACTGTCATCCCCAGACAGCAGCACAACGGCACTGTCATCCCCAGACAGCAGCACAACAGCACTGTGATCCCCAGACAGCAGCACAACAGCACTGTCATCCCCAGACAGCAGCACAACAGCACTGTCATCCCCAGACAGCAGCACAACGGCACTGTCATCCCCAGACAGCAGCACAACAGCACTGTGATCCCCAGACAGCAGCACAACAGCACTGTCATTCCCAGACAGCAGCACAACAGCACTGTCATCCCCAGACAGCAGCACAACGGCACTGTGATCCCCAGACAGCAGCACAACAGCACTGTCATCCACAGACAGCAGCACAACGGCACTGTCATCCCCAGACAGCAGCACAACAGCACTGTGATCCCCAGACAGCAGCACAACAGCACTGTCATCCCCAGACAGCAGCACAACAGCACTGTCATCCCCAGACAGCAGCACAACAGCACTGTGATCCCCAGACAGCAGCACAACAGCACTGTCATCCCCAGACAGCAGCACAACAGCACTGTCATCCCCAGACAGCAGCACAACAGCACTGTCATCCCCAGACAGCAGCACAACAGCACTGTGATCCCCAGACAGCAGCACAACAGCACTGTCATCCCCAGACAACAGCACAACAGCACTGTCATCCCCGGACAGCAGCACAACAGCACTGTCATCCCCAGACAGCAGCACAACAGCACTGTGATCCCCAGACAGCAGCACAACAGCACTGTCATCCCCAGACAGCAGCACAACAGCACTGTCATCCCCAGACAGCAGCACAACAGCACTGTGATCCCCAGACAGCAGCACAACAGCACTGTCATCCCCAGACAGCAGCACAACAGCACTGTCATCCCCAGACAGCAGCACAACAGCACTGTCATCCCCAGACAGCAGCACAACAGCACTGTCATCCCCAGACAGCAGCACAACAGCACTGTCATCCCCAGACAGCAGCACAACAGCACTGTGATCCCCAGACAGCAGCACAACAGCACTGTGATCCCCAGACAGCAGCACAACAGCACTGTCATCCCCAGACAGCAGCACAACAGCACTGTCATCCCCAGACAGCAGCACAACAGCACTGTCATCCCCAGACAGCAGCACAACGGCACTGTCATCCCCAGACAGCAGCACAACGGCACTGTCATCCACAGACAGCAGCACAACGGCACTGTCATCCCCAGACAGCAGCACAACAGCACTGTCATCCCCAGACAGCAGCACAACAGCACTGTCATCCCCAGACAGCAGCACAACGGCACTGTCATCCCCAGACAGCAGCACAACAGCACTGTCATCCCCGGACAGCAGCACAACAGCACTGTCATCCCCAGACAGCAGCACAACAGCACTGTCATCCCCAGACAGCAGCACAACAGCACTGTCATCCCCAGACAGCACCACAACGGCACTGTCATCCCCAGACAGCAGCACAACGGCACTGTCATCCACAGACAGCAGCACAACAGCACTGTCATCCACAGACAGCAGCACAAGGGCACTGTCATCCACAGACAGCAGCACAACGGCACTGTCATCCACAGACAGCAGCACAACGGCACTGTCATCCACAGACAGCAGCACAACGGCACTGTCATCCCCAGACAGCAGCACAACGGCACTGTCATCCCCAGACAGCAGCACAACGGCACTGTCATCCCCAGACAGCAGCACAACGGCACTGTCATCCCCAGACAGCAGCACAACAGCACTGTGAACCCCAGACAGCAGCACAACAGCACTGTCATCCCCAGACAGCAGCACAACAGCACTGTCATCCCCAGACAGCAGCACAACAGCACTGTCATCCCCAGACAGCAGCACAACAGCACTGTCATCCCCAGACAGCAGCACAACAGCACTGTCATCCCCAGACAGCAGCACAACAGCACTGTCATCCCCAGACAGCAGCACAACAGCACTGTCATCCCCAGACAGCAGCACAACAGCACTGTCATCCCCAGACAGCAGCACAACAGCACTGTCATCCACAGACAGCAGCACAACGGCACTGTCATCCACAGACAGCAGCACAACGGCACTGTCATCCCCAGACAGCAGCACAACGGCACTGTCATCCCCAGACAGCAGCACAACGGCACTGTCATCCCCAGACAGCAGCACAACGGCACTGTCATCCCCAGACAGCAGCACAACAGCACTGTGAACCCCAGACAGCAGCACAACAGCACTGTCATCCCCAGACAGCAGCACAACAGCACTGTCATCCCCAGACAGCAGCACAACAGCACTGTCATCCCCAGACAGCAGCACAACAGCACTGTGATCCCCAAACAGCAGCACAACAGCACTGTGAACCCCAGACAGCAGCACAACAGCACTGTGATCCCCAGACAGCAGCACAACAGCACTGTGATCCGCAGACAGCAGCACAACGGCACTGTGATCCGCAGACAGCAGCACAACGGCACTGTCACCCGCAGACAGCAGCACAACGGCACTGTCATCCACAGACAGCAGCACAACGGCACTGTCATCCACAGACAGCAGCGCAGCGGCACTGTCATCCACAGACAGCAGCGCAGCGGCACTGTCATCCACAGACAGCAGCGCAGCGGCACTGTCATCCACAGACAGCAGCGCAGCGGCACTGTCATCCACAGACAGCAGCGCAGCGGCACTGTCATCCACAGACAGCAGCGCAGCGGCACTGTCATCCACAGACAGCAGCG
This sequence comes from Cherax quadricarinatus, assembly GCF_038502225.1. Lineage (NCBI taxonomy): Eukaryota > Metazoa > Arthropoda > Malacostraca > Decapoda > Parastacidae > Cherax > Cherax quadricarinatus. The sequence goes on along the minus strand of NC_091371.1, from coordinate 3,964,584 downwards.
CAGCGGCACTGTCATCCACAGACAGCAGCGCAGCGGCACTGTCATCCACAGACAGCAGCGCAGCGGCACTGTCATCCACAGACAGCAGCGCAGCGGCACTGTCATCCACAGGCAGCAGCGCAGCGGCACTGTCATCCACAGACAGCAGCGCAGCGGCACTGTCATCCACAGACAGCAGCGCAGCGGCACTGTCATCCACAGGCAGCAGCGCAGCGGCACTGTCATCCACAGACAGCAGCGCAGCGGCACTGTCATCCACAGGCAGCAGCGCAGCGGCACTGTCATCCACAGACAGCAGCGCAGCGGCACTGTCATCCACAGACAGCAGCGCAGTAACATCCTCATTTGCACTGAATAACAGTTATATCTCTCATATACACCCTAACCTGAGGTTAGGTAAGATTAGTCAGGAAACAGGACAAGTATTTTCTGACGCGGGTCTTAGTTATATGATAACCCGCCAATGGAGCTGTTGGTCATCTGACCGAATCCTTACACTGGCTTACCAGTCCACCCATTTTAAAAAGAGGCATTTAGCAGATGCTACCCTAATCTGTGCCTCAGAATCCTCTTTTCACAGCATTTAATAACGTACAAAATGTTCTATGCAACAAACAGCATCTTTTCTCTTTATCAGTTTGTTTCGTAATTGGTAAAAATTATAATAATTATGTGTACGAATGGTATATAATACCGACAAGATGAGATTAAGACACATGTGCAACATCTGGGTATCTTTATTGTAGACGTTTCGCCATCCAGTGGCTTTATCAATACAAATTCTAGGACATAACTTGAAGACAGTAGAACTATGTACAGAAGATGAGGTAATCAGTCCCTCAACCTAGGAGTTGGTGCGAAGAGCACCGCAGTCGTGGAGATTCTGAAGCAGAATCTGCTTCAGAATCTCCACGACTGCGGTGCTCTTCGCACCTACTGCTAGGTTGAGGGACTGATTACCTCATCTTCTGTACATAGTTCTACTGTCTTCAAGTTATGTCCTAGAATTTGTATTGATAAAGCCACTGGATGGCGAAACGTCTACAATAAAGATACCCAGATGTTGCACATGTGTCTTAATATAATAATTATTATTAATTTCATTATTATTTCTAAAAGTATCCGACGAAAGTATCGTAATTAAATGAGAACTTTAATATGTTGTGGGCATGTTATAGTGAGGGCGAGTGAGGTAAGTACCCAGGGCTACCCTTGTGGGCATGTTATAGTGAGGGCGAGTGAGGTAAGTACCCAGGGCTACCTTTGTGGGCATGTTATAGTGAGGGCGAGTGAGGTAAGTACCCAGGGTTACCCTTGTACCGTACAATCATTCACTCAGGGCCGGACACCAGCTCTTTTATTAACAGTAGCCTCTAACTCCCAGTACATTAACACGAGGTGATAAAACTGTGTAACAAAAACATCAGGGACACCCAGTTCCAGCCTCTTGACCTCCCTTCCCTTCCTTTCCTTCCCTTCTCTCCTTCCTTCCCTCTAGTTTCCCCATTTTCTAGTTCTTTCCATCTGCCTCTTGTTCTCTCTTTCCTTTTCTCTCTTATCTACTGTCCTTTCCCTCTCCTTTCTTCCCTCCTTTCCCTCTCCTTTCTTCCCTCCCTCCCTCCCTCTGCTTCCTTCGCTCTCCTTCCCTCCCTTCCCTTCTTTTCCTCACTTCTCTTTCCTTCAAGTCTCCGGTGTAACAGCTGGAAGATGTGAGAACGGAAGGAGCGATGTTATAATCTCAAAATATAAGGCAGACCACCCTCACCCGCCCAGCAATTTTTGTTATGCCGCCCTTAAAACGCCTTTTCATTAGCCACAGGTGAATGGGTGGGGTAGTGGTAATAGTGGTGGTGATAGTCGCAGTGGTAGTGTTGGGGAAGGGGTGTTGTGGTGGTGGTGATAGTCACAGTGGTAGTGTTGGGGAAGGGGTGTTGTTGTGGTGGTGGTGATAGTCGCAGTGGTAGTGTTGGGGAGGAGGTGTTGTGGTGGTGGTGATAGTCGCAGTGGTAGTGTTGGGGAGGAGGTGGTGTGGTGGTGGTAGTGATAGTCGCAGTGGTAGTGTTGGGGAGGAGGTGGTGTGGTGGTGGTGGTGATAGTCGTAGTGGTAGTGTTGGGGAGGAGGTGTTGTGGTGGTGGTGATAGTCGCAGTGGTAGTGTTGGGGAGGAGGTGTTGTGGTGGTGGTGATAGTCGCAGTGGTAGTGTTGGGGAAGGGGTGTTGTGGTGGTGATAGTCGCAGTGGTAGTGTTGGGGAAGGGGTGTTGTGGTGGTGGTGATAGTCGCAGTGGTAGTGTTGGGGAAGGGGTGTTGTGGTGGTGGTGATAGTCGCAGTGGTAGTGTTGGGGAAGGGGTGTTGTGGTGGTGGTGATAGTCGCAGTGGTAGTGTTGGGGAAGGGGTGTTGTGGTGGTGGTGATAGTCGCAGTGGTAGTGTTGGGGAAGGGGTGTTGTGGTGGTGGTGATAGTCGCAGTGGTAGTGTTGGGGAAGGGGTGTTGTGGTGGTGGTGATAGTCGCAGTGGTAGTGTTGGGGAAGGGGTGTTGTGGTGGTGGTGATAGTCGCAGTGGTAGTGTTGGGGAAGGGGTGTTGTGGTGGTGGTGATAGTCGCAGTGGTAGTGTTGGGGAAGGGGTGTTGTGGTGGTGGTGATAGTCGCAGTGGTAGTGTTGGGGAAGGGGTGTTGTGGTGGTGGTGGTAGTGTTGGGGAAGGGGTGTTGTGGTGGTAGGTTTGGTGGTTGAAATGGTTACGCTTATTCCAAGAGAGAAGGCAGCTTCAATTCCTTGGATGAAGAGCCCTCCACGAGCGCAAAGGCACCCTTGATTCGTGTGGATTTCAACGCTGCCAGGTCCTGCTCAACTACTTCGTTGCCAGACGTATCACTTTGTTCTTCTAACTTGCTTATTTTTGGGTAGTTTTTAGTTTTATATAACTTCACATAAGTTAACCTAACTAAAAACCAACCTAAGTTATAAGATACAAAATAGTGTTTACCTGGAGCGGGTTTCGGGGGTCAACGCCCCCGCGGCCCGGTCTGAGACCAGGCTTCATACACAAATAACCCGCACATAAAAGAGAGAAGCTTACGACGACGTTTCGGTCCGACTTGGACCATTGGTTATTTGTGTATTGTTCCAGTCACGGTATTGTGCCTTTTTGTTACCAGGCTTCATGGTTGATCAGGGTCTGATCAACCAGGCTGTTACTGTGTTACATTCGAACCCCTGCCCTCCTCTCGTATATAAACTACCTCCCTTACCTTCATGCGTTAATGTGTCACTAGTTAATAGTCCAAATCGGACCGAAACGTCATTAGTTTCTGCTAAGTTTCTGCATTAGTTTCTGTAATAACTATTACATTTTCACACAAAATAGTATTGACAAGCTCTCTGCTTAAGTAAAAAACTGTTTTGGGTTATAAGTAAATTATCGCTATGAGAAGTGCTGAAGACTGACGGTGATAAAATACACGTGAATGATGCACATTATAACTGTCACATTGTTACGTTCATTCCGTCAGTTTAATTCCTCACATAATGTGCAGTTTATGGTGTTTATTGAGCAGTTTACTTGAATCTCTAGTGGATGAAACGTCGTCTTGGTAAATTATTTAAACCGCTAATGTGTCTCACAAATTAGTTAATATATTGTAACACTGATGTACAGTAGATGTCTTGTGCTGGATCTACGAGTCTGATGGATGTAGGGCAGTGGGCCGCCTGCAGTAACAGCCTGGTTGACCAGCCAAGCACCAGACAAGCCTGGCTCAGGGTCGGGCTCTGAGGTAGGAAGCATCTCAAACCCATCAGAGGAATATCACTAGTGTAGGTGTATCTTACCTGTGACCTGTTTCGAGTTTTCCTGCTCTCGCAGTCCGGTCCGGGATCAGACTCCTGCTGTTTACATGGCCAACCAGACTGTTGCTATTAGCGACCCTCTGGCGCATGGCGTAAGCATGATGTTAGTCGATGCAGAGACTGGCATTATCTTCGTCATTACTTGTGTTATTCTGTTTAATGTAAGTTATGTTATTCTGTTTAATGTTCCAATTAGTTTGAAGTCGTTTTAATTATTTGCTCTAATTAGTTGTGTAATTATGTTTGTTTTACTAAGTTTTTTTTTTTTAATTCTCCTAAATGTTTCTCATTTCTTAACTATGTCTTTTTCATAAGGTGTTCATATATAAATATTTATCTATCAGCATGTGTGTGTATTTCCGTGTCTCCATGTGTATATCTTCATGTATCTCAGTGTATGTATCTGTATATTGTACGTGAGAATAGAATTCCTCACTGAAGCCAATATTGCTACGGAATTAATTACTATCAGTTCGCTCTTACTCGCGACTGTCACCGGAACTCTATTACTACTAGGACAAGCGAGTGATCCACCTGACACCGCGAACTCTTCAGCGTCTAAATCGCTGTGGATTATATCTATTAGCCATCCAGCAGGTTACGCGAACTGCCTGGGTTCATAATCGCTGGAAATCCGGTGAGAAGTGGTAATGGCGGGGAAGAGCCAATCATAAGCTGGCTTTTATAACCCCATCCATCACTCTTACCGCCAGTTGGAGGAGAGACTTCGTGCGGGTCGTCACGCTGCCTCTTCCCGATGAACAGAGCTCATCGCTGCCACAGTGACTTCGGGTGGGTTGTCATGCCGCCTCTTCCCGAAGAGACTTCACGTGGTACCTTACGCCAAACCTTCCGAGGAGCTGAGGTGTCCCCGCTGAATTCCTTTTTTTACACACCCTACCTGCAGTTTACCTGGAGTCGCTGCTGGAGGTCACTGCCCCTGCGCCCCGGTCCTAGAACAGACCTCCTGGTAGTTGGCCTGATCGATCAAACTGTTAGTGCCCGCCGCCCCGGTAGATCATGGACTGTGTTGAGGAATCTGTCGAATTCCCTATTAAAGACAACTAGGTGTTTGTTAGAATCTTTGTTCTTTAACACTTTAGAAGTATCTTTCACCATTTCCTAAATCTCTTGTGTTCATAAGTAATTCCGGTGCGCAGGTTTGGTACCAATCCCCTCAGTATCTTCCAGGGGTAGATTATGATGATTTTCGCCTACGTTCTAAGGAGCACAGTTCTAGGGACATCAAGCACTCCTAGTAATTAAGGTGCTTGGCTGAGTTTATACAAACTATGAAAGTTCTCTGTACATTTTCGAGCTCCGCAATTTCGCCTGCCTTGAAGGTGACCATTAGTACACAGAAGCAGCTCCAGGCTAGAGAGAACGAGTGACTGGGAGTGATTATTGGCTTGGCATCCCTTGTTTTAAACGTTCTAGTTATGCAACTTTTTTCTGGTAGATGCGATAACAACATCGTACTCCTTGAACATGAGATGATCTTGCATTGTCACTCTCAAGTCTCTCACATTTCAAAGTACTGTTCAGTGGTTTAAGTTTGTCTTGTTCTCTTAGTTTGTTTTAATTTCCTCCGTTCTTCCATGGCGTAATAACTGAAATTTGTCTTCATTGAATATCATATGCTCAGTAGCCCACTGGAAGACTTGGTCTATATTAGCTTGGGGTCTCGCTGTGTCTTCTACGGATGCCACTTGCATACAGATTCTAGTATCATCTGCAAAGTATGGTGGAGTGCTATGACTGATGTCCCTGTCTGTCAGAAATGAGAATGGGAAGAGAAATGGGGCAAGTACCGTGCTTTAGGGAACAGAAGTTTTCACAGTAGCAGCCCCTTATTTCAATGATGAACATTTACTCTAATGAACGTTCAAAGCTGAACCTTGTGTGTTTCTCCTCGGCCACCTGGTTTAAAGCCTATAGACTAAACGAGGATCATTAAGGCTGAATGTTGCGTATTTTCCACCAGTCAAGAATATAGTCATCCCTAAAATGGGGATTATTCTCTCCAAATTTACAATGAAAAATACGCACCACTCGGAGTTTACACAACGATATACACTTCCTGGTGTATATACATACTGAGAGTTACATACTTTTCAGTTTATATATATATATATATATATATATATATATATATATATATATATATATATCTTTTCTTTCAACACACCGGCCGTATCCCACCGAGGCGGGGTGGCCCAAAATGAAAAACGAAAGTTTCTCCCTTTACATTTTAGTATTATGTACAGGAGAAGGGGTTACTAGCCCCTTGCTCCCGGCATTTTAGTCGCCTCTTACAACACGCATGGCTTACGGAGGAAGAATTCTGTTCCACTTCCCCATGGAGGTAAGAGGAAATAAACAAGAACAAGAACTAGAAAGAAAATAGAAGAAAACCCAGAGGGGTGTGTATATATATGTTTATACATAACCATACCCCGGCCGGGATTGAACCCACGGTCAGAGAGTCTCAAAACTCCAGACCGTCGCGTTAGCCACTAAACCAGCTAGCCACAATAAGATTCGTCCAACTAGGTATATTTCTACACCATAGGAAGGTTAGCATAGGCACCACTGTGACCACAAATGCAAGTTTTTACTGACGAATCTCCAGCTTGCGTGGCCGTGACGAACTCTAGCTCAAGTCCCCTCACTGCCGCCAACATGACTCACGAAATCGTAATGACACGATTGCAAACAACGCGACGGTCTGGAGTTTTGAGACTCTCTGACCGCGGGTTCAATCCCGGCCGGGGTATGGTTAGTTTGCAATCGTGTCATTACAATTTCGTGAGTTATGTTTATACATGTATGTTTAGTGTGACTTAAGTGTAAGTAGAAGTAGCAAGACGTACCTGAAATCTTGCATGTGTATGAGACAGAATAAAAAGACACCAGCAATCCTAGCATCATTTAAAACAATTACAGACTTTCGTTTTACACTCACTTGGCAGGACGGTAGTACCTCCCTGGGTGGTTGCTGTCTACCAGCCTACTACCTAGTATATATATATATATATATATATATATATATATATATATATATATATATACACACACACTGAGAAATACCACTCGAGGTATATATATTGAGATATACACACCACTGTTTTTTTTCTCACTATGTTGTAAGACCAATATTGCGGCAAGTTATTGTAAATCATAATTAAATATAGGCTTTTATAGTTTTAAGTAGTCTATCCAAGCCCAAATGTACCTAACCAAAATTGATCTAATGTAAAATAAAGAAAATAACATATAAGGACAATTTTAAAATGTTCGGAAATTGACGTCGAAAACCATGTAGAACTAAGGACGGGAAGTAAATGTGGGTTGACTGCCGACATTTCGTTCTGTGTAGACTTGGTAAAGTTGTACACAGAGCGAAACATCTCTATGTAAAGTTGATCTACAACCCGTCTTTCTTTAAGTGGGCTCTTGTTGCTGGTACAGGGCTCTTGACGTAAGAGTTCAGAGCTGCCTGCTCTTTCAAGAGGTCTGTGACCCTTTATGGGCTTAGCGCTTCCCCATGAATATATTATTATTATTAAGTGGGATAATTAGCCGTGGTTATTAATTGCTGATTATATTTTCTGCATTAACAAATTTTAACACCTATATATAAGATATTGACGGTAGGTATAAGAGTGAGCAGTACACGAAGAGAAAGATTGATAACACCTGTGACCTCCGTATTGGGAGAAAGATTAATGGCGGGTATTAGTAATAATGGTAGAATTAGTGTCAAAATGTTAAGTAACGGCTTGATAAGCTCTTGGAGAGCGAAACGTTGACACAGTCAAATATCACACTAGTGTCTAAACGTTAAGTAACGGTTTGATAAAGCTCCTGGAGAGCGAAACGTTGACACAGTCAAATATCACACTAGTGTCTAAACGTTAAGTAACGGCTTGATAAGGCTCCTGGAGAGCGAAACGTTGACACAGTCAAATATCACACTAGTGTCTAAACGTTAAGTAACGGCTTGATAAGGCTCCTGGAGAGCGAAACGTTGACACAGTCAAATATCACACTAGTTGCATCTATGTCCATTTAACTAACATGACTGGTACTGATGTGACTTATATGATTGATGACGGGTGTTGCTGTGACTATTACATTAAGAGTAACATTGATGACGAGTGTTGCTGTGACTATTACATTAAAATTAAGATTGATGAGTGTTGCTGTGACTATTACATTGACATTGATGACGGGTGTTGCTGTGACTATTAAATTAATATTGATGACTGGTGTTGCTGTGACTATTACATTAAGAGTAAGATTGATGGTAGGTGTTGACTATCACGTTAAGAGTAAAAGTTCGGACGAGTGATGCTGTGACCATCACACTAAAAAAGATTGATGATACATGGTGTTGTGACCATCACATTAAAAGAAAGATTGATGACAGGTGTTGCTGTGACCATCACATTAAGAAAAGGATTGATGAGAGCTGGTGAGTAATACATTGAGAGACTGATGACAGTTACAGCTGTGAGTTGTACATTGAGAGACTGATGACAGTTACAGCTGTGAGTTGTACATTGAGAGACTGATGACAGTTACAGCTGTGAGTTGTACATTGAGAGACTGATGACAGTTACAGCTGTGAGCTGTACATTGAGAGACTGATGACAGTTACAGCTGTGAGCTGTACATTGAGAGACTGATGACAGTTACAGCTGTGAGCTGTACATTGAGAGACTGATGACAGTTACAGCTGTGAGCTGTACATTGAGAGACTGATGACAGTTACAGCTGTGAGCTGTACATTAAGAGACTGATGACAGTTACAGCTGTGAGCTGTACATTAAGAGACTGATGACAGTTACAGCTGTGAGCTGTACATTGAGAGACTGATGACAGTTACAGCTGTGAGCTGTACATTGAGAGACTGATGACAGTTACAGCTGTGAGCTGTACATTAAGAGACTGATGACAGTTACAGCTGTGAGCTGTACATTAAGAGACTGATGACAGTTACAGCTGTGAGCTGTACATTAAGAGACTGATGACCTAAGTGAGCTAAACACTGAAAGACTAAGTAACTGCATGACTGGTAACAGGTATAGCTGTTAGTAATACATGAGAAACACTGGAAGACTGTGAGGAATACTTTTTGAAACTGATGACTGGTGAAGCTGTACTGTTCTGAGCCCAGAAAGCTATAAATAATAATAATAATAATAATAATAATAATAATAATAATAATAATAATTTATTATTATATTTGGTAATGGTCACAGAACAGCTGAGAAATAGAAGATAATTAGATGTGATCCGAAGGGAGTATTTTAGTTCCAGTTCCCTGGATCAAGAGTCCCTCACCAGCATCAAGGGAGGAGTGTGACTGGAGGTATTAGATTTCCCAGCATTCCTGTCTTGCCTTCGAATCGTTGACACAAGTCTGAGAGGGGTATTGGATAGTGACAGTATATACACAGACGACGTTTTGCTCTGAGCGAAGCGTCTGTAAAGAAAGATTAGTGTCTACCATACTGCTGATACGACATGTCTTGCTCGCTAATCAGTCTTCAGAAATACTTGTGTCCCTGTTGAGGTCTTCGTTATGTAGGTCTTCGTTGTGTAGGTCTTTGGGTTACATTGTCCTCTAACCGTTGTTGTATTACGTTGTCGTCCATCCGGTGGGTTCTTCAGACTTTATCTCCTAACTTCTGTATGTATTTACTCTTCTATCCTCAAGTTCCATTTATGTGTTTGTGTGTGGGAAGCGTGGTCATGTACTGAAGCATTTGAAACAACTGTGGCTAAGACCACAGTAGGGACTCCTAGATATTTCGCCCAAGGTAAGGATTTATAGAATGGAACGTCGTTTGTAAATAGCTTCGTTCTGCATATGGTGCAAGTTTTGCTGTGGTACATAGACGATATCCTCATCACCATACTGAAGTCTCCCAGCTCGGGCTGACTTGTGTCGTTATCTCGGGAATTTCATTCTGTGATGGACTGTGACAGGGATAAACCACACAATGTAGGTGTTCCCACAATGCAACTATCGTATAGAATAGTGAAGCAGCATACTGCGGGTGTTTCCACAGTGTAAGTATCATATAGCATAGGGAACCCCCACAAACTGCTGGTATTCCAACAGTGTATTGTATAGCATAGGGAACCCCACACTGCTGTTCCAACATTGTACATGATCATACTATATAGGAGAGAGTGGCCGCACACTGCTGTTGTATTTATTTTTTGTACGAAAAATCCCAAGGTTAGGGGTATCCTGGAGAACCATAATTTGCGCAACACATACTAGCATGGATTTATACCTGGGAGATATCACTAGTCACAACTACTGAATCACTACGAGGAAACCAAAACGCAGATGTGGTGTGCACGGATTTTACAAAAGCGTTTGACAAATGTGATCATCGGGTGATTGCACACAATATAACGGGGAAAGTAGGCAAATTGATTTGTGACTTTCTAACAGAACTTAAATAGTAATAGTAGATGTAGTAGTAAACAGAGCAAAATCCAGCTTTGACAAAGAAATACTTGCCACAGTTTTGTGGGATCGTTTGTGGATACCAAAATAAGCTTGTAAATCACCTCGGTTGCTTACACGAAAAAAATGCAAGATGTAAGCAAAGTTTTCTAGTGGGCAGTGGAAAATAACATGACGTTCAATGGTGATAAGTTCCAGCTTCTTATGGAAAGAATGAAGAACTGAAAAGGGACATTGTATAAAAAAAATCCAAGAGGATCACCAAATAGAACGGAAGGAACACGTGAAAACACGAAGTGATATTATCAGCTGAGCTTTCTTTCAAAGAACACAACCAAGCAAATGTCACAACAACCAGGAAAATAACTGAGTGGATAATAAGATCTTTCAAAGCAAGGGGAATAATACCAATGGTGGCACTATTCAGATCTCTGGTTCATTCTCGATTTGAATGCTCGATGTTGATGGCCCTGTTAAGGACAGGAGTTTTACAGAGTTGGAACAGATATGCTGATCATTTACTGTTTGCATACACTCAATAAAGCATTTAAATTACTGGGAACGCCTAAAAGTAAATATGTACTCGCTGGAGAGGAGGAGATGCATGCTAATATATACTTATGGAAAGAACATGAGCGCCTTGTCCCAAATCTGCACACTGCCATAACATACTGGAGTAAGAGAGAGAGGAGAAAGTGTAGAATAAACCCAGTGAAAAGCAGGGGCGCCGTGGGCACAGTAAGGGAACATTGTATCAACATCTATGATCTCAGGCTATTTAACATTTTACCAGAAGATATCAGAAAAATTGCTGGAACTAGTAAAAAAGTGTTAGAGGAAACTTGACAAGTATCTCCATCAAATGCCAGATCAACCAGACTTTAATGGACATGTGGGCCAGCAGGCCACTAACAGCAGGCAAGCGCTAGACAAGCCTGGCCAGGGCCGAGCTCAGAGTAAGAAGACTCGAAACTCATCAAAGACATACTTATGGTAAAGACATTTCCTCCGTTAGAGGCTTTTGTTGCGTCCTTCCATTGCGTCCTTTCGTTGAGTCTCTCCATTGCGTCCCTCCGTTGGTGTCCTCCATAGAGGCTCCCCCAGTAAGGCTTTTCGGCAGGAAACCTCTGTATTGTACAAGGTGATTAATCACCTCCTCAACGTTGTCAGCGGTGTCAATGGCTGCGGGAATCCTGGTTGAGGTAGTGTTCTCCACGCTGTCCAAACACTGACCCAACGCCGCCTCAACGCCATCCATCCTCACCAAATACATTCTAGCATTTCGTTTACATTTGTATGTTCCCTGCTTTCTTTTTTTGTTTGTTTGTTTGTTTGCTTGTTTTTGCAGCCATGTCGTTGCCAGACGTATCGCGGCCGTGGCTTATAGTTTATCTTTAGTTCAGTATATATTTTTATAGTTTACGTAACTTAATCTAACCTAGCCTAACCCAGTCCTACCTAGCCTAACCTCCTATCCTAACCAAGCCAAACCTAAACCTACTTAATCAAGCCTGGCCTAACCTTAAATAAGGAAAATAACGTTTGTAAATTAATAAACGTTAGATAATCAACGTTGGGCACTACGCATGAATTAACGAAATATAAGATAGTTTGCCTCACACCACTCTTGTTTCCCAGCTTGTCACTTCTGTGTATAGCCTGCACTCTGACGGTACCTGGAGGTTACCAGGAGGTTATTCCGGGGATCAACGCCCCCGCGGCCCGGTCCATGACCAGGCCTCCCGATGGATCAGGGCCTGATCAACTAGGCTGTTACTGCTGGCCGCACGCAGTCCGACGTACGAGCCACAGCCCGGCTGATCCGGCACTGACTTTAGGTATCTGTCCAGCTCTCTCTTGAAGGCAGCCAGGGGTTTATTGGCAATTCCCCTAATGCTTGATGGGAGGCTGTTGAACAGTTTTGGGCCCCGGACACTTATGGTGTTTTCTCTTAGTGTACCAATGGCGCCCCTACTTTTTATTGGGGGCATTTTGCATCGCCTGCCCAGTCTTTTACTTTCGTAGGGAGTGATTTCTGTGTGCAGATTTGGGACCATTCCTTCCAAGATTTTCCAAGTGTAGATTATGATATATCTCTCCCTCCTGCGTTCCAACGAGTACAAGTGCTTCCAAGCGTTCCCAGTAGTTAAGGTGCTTGACAGAACTTATACGTGCAGTAAAGGATCTCTGTACACTCTCTAGATCTGCGATTTCACCTGCTTTGTATGGAGATGTTAATGTACAGCAGTATTCGAGCCTAGAGAGAACAAATGATTTGAAAAGGATCATCATGGGCTTGGCATCTCTCGTTTTGAAAGTTCTCATTATCCATCCTATCATTTTCTTTGCACGTGCGATCGTGGCACTGTTGTGATCCTTGAAAGTGAGATCCTCAGACATTACTACTCCCAGGTCCCTTACATTATTTTTCCGCTCTATTGTATGGCCGGAGTCAGTAGTATACTCTGTTCTAGTTATTATCTCCTCCAGTTTTCCATAACGGAGTAGTTGGAATTTGTCCTCATTGATCATCATATTGTTTACCGTTGCCCACTGGAAAACTTTGTTTATATCTTCTTGGAGGTTAACCGCATCCTCAGCAGAGACAGCCTCATGCAGATCCTAGTATCATCCGCAAAGGATGATACGGTGCTGTGGTGTATATCTCTGTTTATGTCTGATATGAGGATAAGGAATAAGATGGGGGCGAGTACTGTGCCTTGTGGAACAGAGCTCTTCACTATGGCAGCCTCCGATTTAACTCTGTTGACCACTACTCTTTGTGTTCGATTTGTTAGGAAGTTGAAGATCCATCTCCCCACTTTCCCAGTTATTCCTTTAGCACGTATTTTATGGGCTATTACGCCATGATCGCATTTGTCAAATGCTTTTGCAAAGTCTGTGTATATTACATCTGCATTCTGATTTTCTTCCAGTGCATCCAAGGCCATGTCATAGTGATCCAGCAGTTGTGAGAGGCAGGAGCGACCTGCCCTGAACCCACGTTGCCCTGGATTGTGCAGATTTTGGGAATCCAGGTGATTTGCAATCCTGCTTCTCTTTCAAAGATTTTTATGATGTGGGATGTCAGAGCTATTGGTCTATAGTTCTTAGCTAATGCTTTGCTGCCACCTTTATGGAGTGGGCTATATCCGTTTTAAGTGACTGTGGAATTTCACCCATGTCCAAGCTCCTCCTCCATAATGTACTTAGGGCACGTGAGAGGGGTTTCTTGCAGTTCTTAATGAAAACAGAGTTCCACGAGTCTGGGCCCGGGGCTGAGTGCATAGGCATATTGTCAATGGCTTTTTCGAAATCTATCGGAGTTAGGGTAATGTCGGAAATCTGGCATACATTTATGGAGTTTTGAGGCTCATTCATGAAGAAATCATTTGGGTCGTCGATCCTCAGACCGATTAGTGGTTCGCTAAACACAGAGTCGTACTGGGATTTCAATATTTCACTCATTTCCTTGTTGTCGTCTGTGTAAGTCCCATCCTGTCTGAGTAAGGGCCCGATACTAGATGTGGTATTTGCCTTGTTTTTGGCATATGAAAAGAAATATTTTGAATTTCTTTCAATTTCACTAATAGCTTTAAGCTCCTCCTGCCTCTCCTGGTTCCTGTAAGAGTCATTTAGCTTAAGTTCGATAGTTTCCACTTCCCTGGTCAGCGCCTCCTTTCGTGTATCAGATATTCTAGCACTCCTGAGGAGCTCAGTGACTCTTCGTCGTCTTCTGTAGAGGGAGCGTCTTTTTCTCTCCAGTTTACTCCTGCTCTTCTTCTTTCTTAGGGGAATATGCCTAGAACATGCTTCGGCTACCAGGAAGTTGATCCTTTCAAGGCACTGGTTTGGATCCATGTCATTTAAGACATCTTCCCAACATGTTTCGTTTAGGACATGGTTTACGTGGTCCCAGTTGATGTTCTTGTTGTTGAAATTGTATTTTGTGAAGACACCTTCACAGGTACATGCATTCTGTTGTTCAGGACCCCTATGCATGTACGTCTGGACTTCGATTAGATTGTGATCGGAATTAGTTGTTTTTGATATTCTTATGTCTCTTATCAGGTCCTCATTATTTGTGAAGATAAGGTCAAGTGTGTTTTCTAGTCTTGTTGGCTCCACTATCTGCTGGCTTAAGGTGTGTTTTTCGCAGAGACTTAGTAGTTCATGTGTGTGTGACCTTTCATCTGCGCTACCTCCGGGGATTGTTTCAGCTATAACATTATTTGCTACATTCTTCCATTTTGTATGCCTTAGGTTGAAATCACCAAGTAGTAAGATGTTTGGGGATGGAGCTGGAAGGTTTTCCAAACAGTAATCGATTTTCAGTAGCTGTTCCTTGAACTGTTGGGAGGTTGCATCTGGTGGCTTGTATACAACCACAATGACTAGGTTTTGGTTCTCGATCTTTATTGATAGAGCTTCAACTACCTCATTTGTGGTGTTCAGCAACTCCGTGCAGATAAGGGACTCTTTGACATACAGGCCAACCCCCCCTTGTTGCCTGTTTTTTCTGTCGCATCTAAAAAGGTTGTAACCACTTATCCATATTTCACTGTCAAAGTGATCTTTTGTGCGAGTCTCTGTGAAGGGTGCAAACATTGCATTAGACTCCACTAGAAGTCCACTGATAAAAGGTATTTTGTTGTTGGTGGATGGCTTAAGGCCCTGTATATTAGCAAATATGAACGAGGTTGTATTCTGTGTTTGTTGGGGGGATTTTGTTATTGGCATCAGTAGTTTTAATTCTGGAGGGCCATGGGTGGCCACTCGCTGCGCCTCCAGTCCAACAAGGCTCCAAGGTGGTGGACTATTTTTGTTATTTCCTTCCATTTTCTTTTTTCGTTTCCTGCCACTAAAAAATCACCTGGAGTTGGGTTGTCGTAGCTACTGCAGTTGAGAAGACCATCTGAACGGTGATGTCAGCAAGCTTCTGGAAAGAGAGCAGTTGAGTGAATTTTCTTCTTTTGTTTCATCCTACCTCGGTGGGAGATGGGCCGGTGTGTTAAAAAAGATCGTTTTACTTGTGGTAATAAATCGTTTTTCTTCACGTCCCGTTATCGTTGTATATCTTCATCCCCAGACTGCTTTAACTTTCTAAGCGAATCCGGGTACTCAGCATACTAGAGGGATTAGTCCCAAATCTATTTACGAAAATCAAAAAGGCTTGGTAGACGATGCAAAATACCCACAATGAAAACCATGAGTGCCCTGAGTGCACTGAAACGCAATATGCTAAGTATAAGGGACCCAAGACTATTCAACAGCCTCTCAACATATATAAAGGGGGATTACCAATAGACCTCTGGCTGTCTTCAAGAGAGAACTGGATAATATCCTGATCAGAGGTGTGATTCGTAGTACACCGTGCGGCCAGCAGTAACAACCTTGTAGATAGATCTTGATCACCAGGAGACCTTGTCTGAAAACGGATCGTGGAAGGCGTCGACTCCCGAAAGCATCCTTCAGATATTTTTCATTCTTCTAGTCTATAACCCTCGCTGTATGATGTCGCAAGTTAAATTCATCTTTAACTTTTACACAGAAAATATTCACATATGGATATTAAAATGGTATAAAATACCGACAGGTTGTTAGGCAAGACACGATATGAAGATACTTAACTGTTGCAAATGTGTCTTACCTAACAACGTTCACATCTGCACGAATATCACTGGTGGTGCTAGAATTTCAGTGGGACGTGTATAGTGACTGATGGGATGAAATGTGGTGAGCGACATTTTGGTTGAAAGATTATTTGCCTGGCTGTTTTCTCATTATCGTGTACCCTCTCACTCTCTCATCCTCTCTCTCTCTCACACACATTCTGGTGAACTACATTGTTAATTTCAAAGGCCTTTCTATTTTAAGTTATTCTCGTATTAACACTTATACCTAACTTACGTATGTTTGGTTACAGTCTTTGCAAATAATTTCACGAACACTGGATACAGCAAGAGTCTTTGGTACCTTGTTACCTTACAAGATATGTAATAATACATCAGTTAATTAAATATTGTAATCGGGGTTATTCGGTGTACATGAACATGAAGGGAAGGGCAGTTACTAATCTTATATATACTCAGCAGGATATAAAGGTACACTGCTGAAGGTAATGAAGACAAAGGTGCCGAACAAGCTTTTATCGTGGCAACGTTTCGCTCTGTGTAGCTTTCCCTAAACCCGTCTTGTCTTAGTAGGCCAGACAGGGAGAAATTTAATCACCAGCAACTAAACACAAGATTGTGCTTCATGAAGCACTGAACTGGCGTAGGTCATTCAGCGCTAGTAGTAGTGGAGGTTCGATCCTCTGTTAACTATGCTACAATTCCTCTCAAGGTTCCTTGACGCTGGTGAGGGGCTCTTGACCTAGAGAATTGGATCTGTGCTCCAGTTCCCTGAATTAAACCTGAATACCTCCCACATTCCCCAATAGGTGCTGTATAATCGTACGGGTTTAGCGCTTCCCCTTAGATTATAATTATTTTTTTCAATTAATATATAATTAGCACATTATACTGACCAATGACCGCGTAAGTACCATAATTTAAGAAAATTTACATTGAAAAAAAAAATTAATGGCGAATTCCTTGACTTTTCTTTACAGCATCTTATCATTTTTAAACCCTTCCCCGAAAGTGAAGTCCTGGCTGCGCACTTGCTGATCAGTCAGGCTGTTGACAGCTGTAACTAAGCATGCAAGATCTTAAGAGATGCCACAACGTTGTTCAACAAGTTTCGAGCAATGTTGAGAATCATCACATATTATTAAGTGGTAGCCTCCTAACATTATACATAAATCAAATTGTATGTATGAGCACAAAATTCTTGAGTCGGCTATGACTGCATCACCACACAGTTTCAACATCTCACAAGGCCAATGCAAACCTGATGTTATATGTACTCTTCTGAAATTATTTGTTCCTGCACCTCACTTGCTTTATATGACTTAATTTTATGTATAAGATTCGTATATTTCATTATATATATATATATATATATATATATATATATATATATATATATATATATATATATATATATATTTTTATCACACTGGCCGATTCCCACCAAGGCAGGGTGGCCCGAAAAAGAAAAACTTTCACCATCATTCACTCCATCACTGTCTTGCCAGAAGGGTGCTTTACACTACAGTTTTTAAACTGCAACATTAACACCCCTCCTTCAGAGTGCAGGCACTGTACTTCCCATCTCCAGGACTCAAGTCCGGCCTGCCGGTTTCCCTGAACCCCTTCATAAATGTTACTTTGCTCACACTCCAACAGCACGTCAAGTATTAAAAACCATTTGTCTCCATTCACTCCTATCAAACACGCTCACGCATGCCTGCTGGAAGTCCAAGCCCCTCGTACACAAAACCTCCTTTACCCCCTCCCTCCAACCCTTCCTAGGCCGACCCCTACCCCGCCTTCCTTCCACTACAGACTGATACACTCTTGAAGTCATTCTGTTTCGCTCCATTCTCTCTACATGTCCGAACCACCTCAACAACCCTTCCTCAGCCCTCTGGACAACAGTTTTGGTAATCCCGCACCTCCTCCTAACTTCCAAACTACAAATTCTCTGCATTATATTCACACCACACATTGCCCTCAGACATGACATCTCCACTGCCTCCAGCCTTCTCCTCGCTGCAACATTCATCACCCACGCTTCACACCCATATAAGAGCGTTGGTAAAACTATACTCTCATACATTCCCCTCTTTGCCTCTAAGGACAAAGTTCTTTGTCTCCACAGACTCCTAAGTGCACCACTCACTCTTTTTCCCTCATCAATTCTATGATTCACCTCATCTTTCATAGACCCATCCGCTGACACGTCCACTCCCAAATATCTGAATACGTTCACCTCCTCCATACTCTCTCCCTCCAATCTGATATTCAATCTTTCATCACCTAATCTTTTTGTTATCCTCATAACCTTACTCTTTCCTGTATTCACCTTTAATTTTCTTCTTTTGCACACCCTACCAAATTCATCCACCAATCTCTGCAGCTTCTCTTCAGAATCTCCCAACAGCACAGTGTCATCAGCAAAGAGCAGCTGTGACAACTCCCACTTTGTGTGTGATTCTTTATCTTTTAACTCCACGCCTCTTGCCAAGACCCTCGCATTTACTTCTCTTACAACCCCATCTATAAATATATTAAACAACCACGGTGACATCACACATCCTTGTCTAAGGCCTACTTTTACTGGGAAAAAATTTCCCTCTTTCCTACATACTCTAACTTGAGCCTCACTATCCTCGTAAAAACTCTTCACTGCTTTCAGTAACCTACCTCCTACACCATACACTTGCAACATCTGCCACATTGCCCCCCTATCCACCCTGTCATACGCCTTTTCCAAATCCATAAATGCCACAAAGACCTCTTTAGCCTTATCTAAATACTGTTCACTTATATGTTTCACTGTAAACACCTGGTCCACACACCCCCTACCTTTCCTAAAGCCTCCTTGTTCATCTGCTATCCTATTCTCCGTCTTACTCTTAATTCTTTCAATTATAACTCTACCATACACTTTACCAGGTACACTCAACAGACTTATCCCCCTATAATTTTTGCACTCTCTTTTATCCCCTTTGCCTTTATACAAAGGAACTATGCATGCTCTCTGCCAATCACTAGGTACCTTACCCTCTTCCATACATTTATTAAATAATTGCACCAACCACTCCAAAACTATATCCCCACCTGCTTTTAACATTTCTATCTTTATCCCATCAATCCCGGCTGCCTTACCCCCTTTCATTTTACCTACTGCCTCACGAACTTCCCCCACACTCACAACTGGCTCTTCCTCACTCCTACAAGATGTTATTCCTCCTTGCCCTATACACGAAATCACAGCTTCCCTATCTTCATCAACATTTAACAATTCCTCAAAATATTCCCTCCATCTTCCCAATACCTCTAACTCTCCATTTAATAACTCTCCTCTCCTATTTTTAACTGACAAATCCATTTGTTCTCTAGGCTTTCTTAACTTGTTAATCTCACTCCAAAACTTTTTCTTATTTTCAACAAAATTTGTTGATAACAAACTTGTGATTTTGGCTTAAACAGCAACGCTCTTCTTGCCAAATAAGTCAGGCGGAAATTTGTGTATCCAATAATTTCGCAAAAGTCATTCTGAACCTAACAAAAAAATATATTTCATTGTTTTTGTTATTAAATTATTGTGAACTTATCTAAAATATATTTAGTTGGATTAGGCTAAATTAAATTGCTCTTGTTATAATAAGATCAGGTAAGTTTTCTAAGGTTCTTTTGGTACAAAGAAATTACAGTAAAAAGCATGATTGCAAATGTATAAAAATACCACATTTTCACTTACGATTGTCTATATATTGTAATCACTGATTCCTTTCAATTATTCGCTTATCATATCCCGCCCTTTACCCTTTCTCTCCCTCTACCCCTTACCCCTTCCCTGTGTTTCTTCTCCCTCCCATCACCCCACTTCCCTTCATGGTAGAAGGGGAGGCCATGATCGTTGGAAAGAGGCTGGTTGTTCATCATGTAGTGAAGGCAGGTCACAGCTGCTGCTGTTCCCCCAACTACACCCGTGGTCGTTAACGGCTTGTTTGCTGGTTCCGCTTGTTTCACCTGCCCACACCACCTTCAATTGATTTCTTTTGTGATTATTTCGTTATTGATAATGTTAATTAATAATTACTAGTCCTATTATTAGATGAACTTATAAAATCACTCATTATTAATTTTACTGGTAACTTATAATTATGCTTATTTTAATGATTAATATAATTTTAAGGAAGCAAAGAGGGGAAAGTATGAGAGCATAGTTTTACCAACGCTCTTATATGGGTGTGAAGCATGGGTGATGATTGTTGCAGCGAGGAGAAGGCTGGAGGCAGTGGAGATGTCATGTCTGAGGGCAATGTGTGGTGTGAATATAATGCAGAGAATTCGTAGTTTGGAAGTTAGGAGAAGGTGCGGGATTACCAAAACTGTTGTCCAGAGGGCTGAGGAAGGGTTGTTGAGGTGGTTCCTACATGTAGAGAGAATGGAGCGAAACAGAATTTCAAGAGTGTATCAGTCTGTAGTGGAAGGAAGGCGGAGTAGGGGTCGGCCTAGGAAAAGTTGGAGAGAGGGGATAAAGGAGGTTTTGTGTGCGAGGGGCTTGGACTTCCAGCGGGCATGCGTGAGCGTGTTTGATAGGAGTGAATGGAGACAAATGGTTTTAATACTTGACGTGCTGTTGGAGTGCGAGCAAAGTAACATTTATGAAGGGATTCAGGGAAACCGGCAGGCCGGACTTGAGTCCTGGAGATGGGAAGTACAGTGCCTGCACTCTGAAGGAGGGGTGTTAATGTTGCAGTTTAAAAACTGTAGTGTAAAGCATCTCTGGCAAGACAGTGATGGAGCGAATGATGGTGAAAGTTTTTCTTTTTCGGGCCACCCTGCCTTGGTGGGAATCGGCCAGTGTGTTTTATCTATATATATATATATATATATATATATATATATATATATATATATATATATATATATATATATATATATATAAACATTAAAGTAACTAAAATTAGAAATATTTTTTTAATAATTATCCCAATAAGTATAATAATGATTTGACAGTGGTGTTGAGTGTGTTAAAGACAACATTTCGCTCAGTTTTTTAGAGCTTTATTATTTCATTATAAAAAACTATAATGATCGAAACATCTCGGCCTTGAGTATACATGGCATCATACCTATGTATCAAAATGTATGTCTTAACGCAACGGGTGAAAAACGAAAACGTTTCAGAATAAGAGTTCATTGGGACACCATTTCGCTCTACAAAAACTTGATGGTCTACACAGGGCGAAACGTTGTCTCTATAAATACTTGTTTTGCAAGGTGCATATTATCCTTAGCGTGGGCAAAACAATACTTAAATCCCCACCTGACGGGAGCACCAGTAGTAATAGTCCCAAAACCCCAGAGAGAGGGGAGTAGTTCCAGATAATTAGACATTGGTGCAACATCTGGGTATCTTGGAGACGTTTCGCCAACCGGTGGGTTTTTCACTTCTATTCGGAGATGATATACGAAGACAGTAGAAGATGAGGTAATCAGTCCCCTTAGCCTTGCAGAACCATACACACAAGATGGAGGAAGGTAATCAGTCCCTCAATCTTGCAGAACTATACACAGAAGACGGTGGAAGGTTAGGTAATCAGTCCCCTTAGCCTTGCAGAACCATACACACAAGATGGAGGAAGGTAATCAGTCCCTCAATCTTGCAGAACTATACACAGAAGACGGTGGAAGGTTAGGTAATCAGTCCCCTTAGCCTTGCAGAACCATACACACAAGATGGAGGAAGGTAATCAGTCCCTCAGTCCTGCAGAACAGAAGACAGTGGATGATGATGTCATCATCAGTTCCTCAGTCTTTAAGCTGGTGTTCAGTACCTTGATCATGATATATCAGTAACATTATTGTAACGATACACCTTCAGGATTCAGTTTTTTTTTCCTGCATCACACACGACTTTTCTCCCACCTGTCTTAAAAAGTCTTCTTGCTAGTGAGGTAACACAACACACACACCTTTAACAATGTTTGTCCACCACTGATATAATTACTCTCGCCGGTCTTACCACGTCACTAAAAAATTATGACAGACTAGCTGGGACAGGTGTTGCTGGGACAGGTGTTAACTGGTGTGTGTGTGTGTGTGTGTGTGTGTGTGTGTGTGTGTGTGTGTGTGTGTGTGTGTGTGTGTGTGTGTGTGTGTGTGAGTGTGTGAGTGTGTGTGAGTGTGAGTGTGTGTGTGTGAGTGTGTGAGTGTGAGTGTGTGAGTGAGTGAGAGAGAAATTGAGATACGTTGGCGAAGGGCATTTTGTTCAGGGAGTTGGAGCTAGCCTTCCGAAGGTTAAATCAAATTCCTTCTCATTTCCCCAGGTGCTATATGACCCCTACGAGCTTAGCGCTCCCTGTGTTCATTGGTTGATTCGTTGTGTGTGTGTGTGTGAGAGAGAACTCAGTTATGTTTGTGAGGGTTGAGGTACTGCTCCTGACCCCATTTCTAGGGTTGGCTTGACAAATATGTACTGAACTGTGACCTCCCGAACTGTCGTATCTATTTTTAAAGTTATTCTTAAAGTCTGTCTGCATTTGGGTTTGTACATGTGTATTAGTGTTTGTATTTGTGTATTTGCATGTACGTATGTTTTGTGTATTTTTTTGTGCTTGTATTTGCGTAATGTGTTTGTATGTTTTTGTATATGAATGCATAAAGTACAGCCACAAAATCGTGGCTGGAGCAACTCTAACTATCCGGCAGATTAGAAACGACAACCGAGTGATGTTTCGAGTTTTCCTGGACCTCTTTTTCCCCACGACTCAGTAACGACCCATAACGTACCGAAGCGTCGTCGTCGTCCAGATCTCAGCTCTCAACTGCTGTATTAATGTAAGCATTAAGTGTTCGTGCGTGTATATACGCATTGACGCTACGGACGTGACCAATCAGCAAGCCTACACGTTGACGAACCGGGTGGGTGCAGTTGTATGCAGCGACGTAGTAATCACCGGGACGGTGGCTACACCATCAGCTCGTGACATCTGGTCCAAACATTGCCCTCAGCCCGTGAGTGTCAACACACCAGCCTCACATTACACACCTACTGAACGTTTATATCTTCTAAAAACATTAATCCCCTTGGAACGAAAGTGTCTCCATGTCGCAATCATTGTTTGGGCTACAGATTTTCAGTTTTTGAAGTGTTTTTCTTGGGAATTCTTCAATTTTAAACCAGTGAAAAGGTCTTAATCCAAAGAATTGCAACTATCCTATGTCCTTTTTGGGGGCTCAAACCTAATTACCTCCCATTCCACAGGTGTTGTAAAACCCCTATAGTTTAGACTTCCCCCATGATGGCATTACCCTACATGCTGACACCATTTGAAAGTCTAACCATCTTCTAGCTGATAAAATTATCCCGATAGTGGAAAAAAAATACCCAGGCCTCTAAGTATTATTATTATTGAGAAATGCTGTATACACAGTGGTCAAGCAGTGGTCAAGCAGCGTTTGGATCATGGAACGTACAGTCAACTCTTTTAAATCTCATCTATATGGTGCAGTTTTTTTTTCATAAATGCTATTGAAACGCATCCTGGATTGAATAGGGCCTTTACGAAAAACTGCACTGTGCAGAGGAGCGATAAAAGAGAGCTGACTATAATGAGATTGGATCTAAGGAAAGAGATGATAGCCTCAACTGCTTAACTTATCTTGGGTCAGCCTATGTTTAGTACCTTGCTTAGTACAAGGTCAGTAGTTTGTTGATGGTGAGGCTGGTTGTCGCCAGGCTAATGCAACAGTGAATTTACACTGTGTCTGTTCTCGTAAAGTCATCATTTCTCTGTGGCTCAGAGAGTAGCATGTGTAACTTTACATGAAACTTGAGGTAATTATACGAGTATATTAATAAACAGAAAGATGAACTGGAGACTTAAACCGTGGCCCTGGTGGTGGCAGGTCCAGCGCTTTACCACTGGGAAGATTCGAAAACAGAACTTTTGTTGGTGCTGCTGACTTCCGTCAGCAGCACCAAGTGTGACCCTACTGACTCCTCCCTACAGCCCAGGAGCTTTCGCAGTAAATTTCTCACCTTCCTCAAAACCATGTAGTCTGTGAACTCAGTTTATTCTAATAAACGACCTGCCATCACCAGAACCACGGTTCCAGTTTCCCGTCCGTCTTTATTTATTCCGCTGCAGTCGTTTATTAAAATTTAAATTGAGAAACAAACCATGGAGTGGGTGGGGTTTGAACCAACGTCATGCGAGTTCTAAAACTCCAAGTCAGTGCGTAAACCACTCCCCTAGCTATCTCTAATAAGATTCATCCAACTAGGTATATTTCTGTACATGACCAGCTCCTCGAGTGGTTAACGCACTGGCCTGGAGTTTTAGGACTCACTTGCCATGGGTTCAAACCCCACCCGTTCCGTGGTTTGTTTGCAATCGTGTTATTACGACTTCGTGAGTCATTTAAACAGAGTTCATGTGAGTATATATTGCAGGGTTAGCTCCTTGTTTGCAATTATTGGCAGTGTGTGTTAATACAAAACAACCAAACATAAATATTGTAATGTAAATCGAGAAATTTAATTAAAACATTCTGGTAAATCGACTTAGAATTTATGAGGACGGTCAGTGCCGGATCAGCCGGGCTGTGGCTCGTACGTCGGACTGCGTGCGGCCAGCAGTAACAGCCTAGTTGATCAGGCCCTGATCCATCGGGAGGCCTGGTCATGGACCGGGCCGCGGGGGCGTTGATCCCCGGAATAACCTCCAGGAATAACCTCCAGGGGTTGTTATGTATTCTTAAGCAGATAATGCCGAGAGACAACTGCAACGATGAGTTTCCTTTGGTTATCCCGCTCCGAAGTGGAGATAGCTTCATGAAAAGGCCATTTCTCCTGTATATGTGAAAGGCTATCCTTAGATGTGGTAATTCTCAAGTAAAAGTAACTCTAGCTCTGCTGGAAGGAAATCTTTGAAGCTGTCGTAGCTTATAAACTTTTAATGGGATACTTGACGATATCCTCATTGTCCTACTGAAGTCTGCCAGCTCAAGCTAACATATTTCAACACTATGTATGTCACTCGTCCTGTTTTTATTCTCACTGTGTAACTATCATAAACAGTGAACATTAAAATGGTATAAAATACCGACAGGTTGTTAGGTAAGACACATATGCAACAGTTAGGTATCTTTATTTCGAAACGTTTCGCCTACACAGTAGGCAACACAAGGGTATCTTGGTACAGACCTGAAATCAACTTGGACAACTTCTACTAGTGAGAATGGCTGGATTTGAGAGGGACCTGACCTTCCAACGACTTCATTCTTACCTCTACTAGTGGCCTACATCTCACCTCCTGGCGGTATATAGGCTCCATCCTGTCACTTCAACTCCATATTGTTTCAGACTGTGGAACAATACTCTTCTCCAGACTGAGGGACTGACCACCTCAAAACTTCAAGGGTGATGGACTGATTACATCGTCTTCAAGCATATTCTGCTTCTATCAACTTTTCTGTACTCGACTGAAGAAGCCTACTGTGTAGGCGAAACGTTTCGAAATAAAGATACCTAACTGTTTCATATGTGTCTTACATATCATAAACAGTGTAGAAGAACACTGGACCTTTGGTCCTGGTCGCTGGACAGGTGGTTTTGGTCGTTGGACCTTTGGTCCTGGTCGCTGGAGCGGTGGTTCTGGTCACTGGGCCAGTGGTTCTGGTCGTTAGGCCGGTGGTTCTGGGGTCTGCATAAGCCAGTGATCAAGAGATCAGTTTGTCATTGGTCTGTTTGGCAGCCGAAGGAATTAAGAGCTGTCCTCCCCTTCCTCGGTTCAAACCTGATTACCTCCTATTTCCCAGGTGCTGTATAATCCCTACGGGTAGTCAAGCACTTGGATACTCAACAGCTGCACAAGCCAGGACCGCATAGGTTTAGAGCAGGTTGCTCGTGCCACTCATAACTACTGGATCACTATGACGTAGTCTTGAATGCACTGGAGGACAAACAAAATGCAAACTTTGGAAAAGCTTTCAAGAGCGATCACGGTGCAATATTGCAGAAGGTGCGTGCTAAAGGAATAACTGAAAAAGTTGCCAGATGAATTTTTAACTTTCTAACCTATAGAGTTCAAAGTCACAGTGAAAAGCACTGTTAACCCCATCCTTTTCCTCATCCAGCACTTCCATCAAAGACCTGACCAGTGAAGACCCTTGAACCGTTCAATGCAGGTGTTCACACAATCCCTTGCAGAGGCTGTGCCAAGATGTACGTTGGTGAAACAGCACGTACCCTACAAACACGTATCAGTAAACACATCAATGGATGCATTAATGACAGCTTGAACAATACATGGGTACAGTACATGAACTCGAACCATTAATGAAATTCAGTAACCCCCACCTAGTAATCAGAGAAGCTAATTTCCGCAGACGTAAATGCCTTTTCAGACACTTTTAAACAAAATAAAGGTAGCTTCGTCATTTCGGAGGTATAAGCAGGAATTGTACTCAAAACAATAAATCCTGCCATAGCATAGCAACAAAGAGTTACTTCCACTTGTACTACTACTACAACTTTTGCAACATGGGCCAGTAGGTTACTGTAGTGCCTCTGCTCTTTCAGGTCATGTGGTACCTATATATACCCCTTTTATCTTTTTGTTTATAACGGCTTGACAAGCTCCTGAAGGGCGAAATATTGCTATAATGAAATGTCACATTAGTTCCACCTGTGTCCCTTTGAATGGATGGATAATGAGAATATTTAAAAAAAGGGATGCCAAGCCAGTGATGATCCTCTTTAAGTCACTTGTTCTCTCTAGGATGGGACACTGTTGTACATTAACTACCCCTTTTAAGGCACGCAGAATTGCTGATCTGGAAAATATGCAGAGAACCTTGATGGCATATATAAGGTTAGTTAAGCACCTTAGTTACTGGAAGAGTTTGAAATCCCATGACCTATACCCCTTGGAGCGCAGGCAAAAAAGATGCATCAGAATTTACACCTGGGAAATCCTAGAAAGACTGGTTTCAAATCTGCACACACAATCACTCCTTACGTAAGCAAAATGCTGGGCTGACGATGCAATATATCCCTGATGAATAGTAGGAGTGCGGTATGTTCACTAAAAGAAAACACACTGACTGTAAGGCGCCCAAGACTATTCAATAGCCTTTCATCATATATTAGGGCGATTACCAAGGCCCCTTGCTGTCTTCAAGGAAACTGGATAGATTAATGTCCATTCCTAACTAGTCGGGTTGTGGTTCGTACTTTGGAGTGCGTGCGGCTAGGAGCAAGAGCCTGGTTGATCAGACCCTGATATACTGGGAGGCCTTGTCATGGACCGGGCAGCGGGGGCGTTGACGTTGGAAAACACCCTCCAGGTAGGGAAGGTGTGAGGGAGGGACTCTGCTTGTGGTGGCTGTACATGCACTTCTCCCTTTACCTTCATTATGTAATGTTGGGGGTGGGGGTCATGTACCCCATACTATTCATGAGGTGGTATCGTATCCCCAGCTACCGTACATAAAGTGGGGGGTGTCGTATCCCCTCCCCGCTCACCCCACCTATCATAACTATAGTGGAGGGCCTGTAAGCACCACAGAAATTTACCTCCAATCCTTTGATCATATCTGATAGCAAAGCACGGAGAGCTTGTAAGCTTTGTAATCCCCTGGGTGAATCCTTTACAGAACCCGGCTTGTAATCCTTTCGGTGAATCCCTCACGGAACTCGAGTGTAATGCCCTGGGTGAATCCCTCGCAGAATCCGGGTGTAGAGGTGATTTATGGGATGTGCGGGTGTAGGCTTGTGCTATTGTTAAAGTTAGAGGGATTAATGCACTTTGGCTGAGGGATTGTAGAGTGGGGGTAATGATGGAGGGAGGGGAGGAAGGAAAGGGAGGGAGGGAAGAAGAGAGGAGTGGAAGGGAGTTTAGGAAATAAGTAAAATGGAAGGGGCAGGAGCACGCTCTTTGAACCTTCAGGTACAAGATCTGATGAATGTATGGCAGGGGCTACTTTAATTTCGGCGGTCTAGGTCGCAATGGCTGCGGTAATGGCTATGGGGGAGGGTGCAGTAATGGGTGTGGGAGGTGTTAGCCAAGACTCTTTATAAAGCTGCAATTTAAATGGTAATCCCGGCGTTGAGCCTCGCCATGCATGTAGAATTGCAACATTGTGGAGAGAGTCCAAGGCAGTTCATTAATTTGTTTTCCTGGTAGTAAGGAGAGAGAGAGAGAGAGAGAGAGAGAGAGAGAGAGAGAGAGAGAGAGAGAGAGAGAGAGAGAGAGGAAAAAAGCCTCTTCGTAATTGGTATGTAAAGGGCGGGTGACGGTACGTCACTAATCAAATGATAGTAATGGAAGAGGCAGAGAAACTTAAGAAGACACGAAGTCAAAGAGGAAGAGAAGAACTGGAAAAAAAATAGTAAACTTTTTAGAGAAGGATTTTATTCGGATTAGAGTAAGGTTGGTAACCGAGGAGACTAGTAACTCAGGGACTAGTTATTTAGAGTACCAGTAACTTAGATGACCAGTAACCTAGAGGGCTATTCACCCAGGGTGGCTATACACCCAGGGGGCTATAGTAACCCAGGAACTATTACTCAGAGGGATAATAACGTAAGAAGCCAGTCGTGCTATATCCATTACGACTTACTGATGTCATCTACTGAAGTCTGTTAAGACGCATCTTTCCCAGGATGCCACCAACACTCACGTTCTGTGTAAAAACTCCATTACCTACTGGAATGTTATGTACTGTGTAAGGAATTCCAGTACCTGCTGGAATGTTATGTACTGTGTAAGTAATTCCAGTACCTGCTGGAATGTTATGTACTGTGTAAGGAATTCCAGTACCTGCTGGAATGTTATGTACTGTGTAAGGAATTCCGGTACCATCTGGAATGTTATGTACTGTGTAGAATTCCAGTACCTGCTGGAATGTCATGTACCGTGTAGAATTCCAGTACCTGCTGGAATGTTATGTACTGTGTAAGAAATTTCAGTACCTGCTGTAAGTACTCAAAAGATTAACAAAAAATATTTGTTCCTAATTAGGGTAATTAAAAGATAAAAGTTAGCTGCTGCTACTCTACCTCCCTGCACCTCTTATTTACTCCCTCAACGCTCTTCTTCCCTCCTTCAACAAACACTTTCCTCACTCTCAACTCTCTCTCAACTCTCTCAACTCTCTCTCTCTCTCTCTCAACTCTCTCTCTCTCTCTCTCTCTCTCTCTCTCTCTCTCTCTCTCTCTCTCTCTTACTTTCCGTAGTTCATCGACGCTGTTGTTTGAACCTCTCTAAACGCTCTTTCTCTCCTTCCCTCCATCACTCTGTTCCTCACGCTCCCTCCCTTAACGCTGTCTGCCATGCTGCCTTCCTCCCTCCCTCTCGTTCACCCCTGCAGCTTCCCTGCCAGGAGTGCTGTTGGCAGCGGTCAAGAGTCCCCCGCAGCTTGGGTCAACGTTGACCATGGGAGGTCTAAGCCTCCCAGCCAGGTCCTCAAACCCGGGTATTAATTCTAATTAACTGCTAGTCAGGACCAGGCGATTTGCACCATTGTGATTTGCACCATTGTTGACCGCTAGGGTGCTGTTCTCTGAGCGAATGGTGTTGTCCAGTTGTTTAAACTAGCCTCGCTGTGATGGGGTTTAGTAATGGGTGGTACCGTGGGGAATGAACGGTGTTTTTGTGGGGGATAGGTGTTGGAGTTTGGTAATGTTGTTGTTGTTTTGAGTTGTAGTGTTGGTGTTAAACTGATTGGATACCGTGTATGAGGGGCGTAAGGTTGATCATCATCATCTCTCTCTCTCTCTCTCTCTCTCTCTCTCTCTCTCTCTCTCTCTCTCTCTCTCTCTCTCAGTTTTTTCTCTTTCAAGGATCCTTAGTATTTCTAGTTATTCTTCTCAAGCTCTCTCTACCTCCAGTAGCTACTATTACTACTACTGCTACTACTACTACTACTACAACAAGTACAACTATCATCACTACAATCATTGCTGGTATTACTGCTACCACAACTAAAACTGTTGCCAAATCTACAGCTCTGCCTGCAACAGCTACTACTGCTAATGCTACTACTACAGTTATTACTATTGCTAGTGCTACTACTTGTACAACTACTCCACCTACAACTACTACTATTGCTACTGAAAGTGTTAACATAATTATTACCACCAGAGGGCTAACCCTGCTTTTTCTTTCCATGTTGATTTAGACACATGTGCAGCAGTTGAGGATCTTGATTGTTGAAACATTTCGCCTACACAGAAGGCTTCTTCAGCCAGATGCAGGTGAAGCAGTGAAATAAAGCCGTAATCAGTCCATTAACCTTGGAGATATGAGGTGGTCAGTCCCTCATCCTGGAGAAGAGTTCAGCTCCATGGTCTGGAATAAGGTGGTCAGTTCCTCATCCTGGAGAAGAGTTCAGCTCCATGGTCTGGAATAAGGTGGTCAGTTCCTCATCCTGGAGAAGAGTTCAGCTCCATGGTCTGGAATAAGGTGGTCAGTTCCTCATCCTGGAGAAGAGTTCAGCTCCATGGTCTGGAATAAGGTGGTCAGTTCCTCATCCTGGAAAAGAGTTCAGCTCCATGGTCTGGAATAAGATGGTCAGTTCCTCATCCTGGAGAAGAGTTCAGCTCCATGGTCTGGAACAAGGTGGTCAGTTCCTCATCCTGGAGAAGAGTTCAACTCCATGGTCTGGAATAAGGTGGTCAGTCCCTCATCCTGGAGAAGAGTTGAGCTCCATGGTCTGGAACGATATGAAGCTGAAGCATGAGA
This sequence comes from Cherax quadricarinatus, assembly GCF_038502225.1. Classification (NCBI taxonomy): domain Eukaryota; kingdom Metazoa; phylum Arthropoda; class Malacostraca; order Decapoda; family Parastacidae; genus Cherax; species Cherax quadricarinatus. The sequence goes on along the minus strand of NC_091371.1, from coordinate 3,933,872 downwards.
ACGGAGTCTTAAATACTGTCGAAGATGCAGAGACGGGATCCACGTGTCTTAATCATAAACGTGTCGGTATTTGATATCCTTTTCAACATAGTCTTATTATACGCAATAATTCAGCTTCTTTAGTATTACAGAATGCCAGGTTTGATCCGAGGGAGGGGAGCCCATCATCAAGGTACCTCCCTCCAAGGGTTACATTGTTTAAAACAAGTTCACACTACAAAGAAGCCATAACAGGAAAATCAAGAAACGACGATAAAGCTGTTATAACGGAAAATCGAGACATAATAGAAAAAATCAAGACAAAACATGAAAATGAAGACAAAACAGTTAAATCAAGACAAAATAATGAATGAAAGCAGGAAAATCAAGACAAGTCAGGAAGAGACAACATGTAAAACTAAGATATAACAGGTCAAACAGACAACAAAACAGGAAAATCAAAACATAACGGGTAAAACAAAGTCATAACAAGAAAAAAAATGGCGAAAACAAAGACAACAGAAAAAGAGAAGCAAAAGAGGAAAAAGAACATGAAAAACAGAAGACATAACAGGAATAAAAGAAAAATGTAAACAGGAAAAACTGGAGTTATAAGAGAAAAATAGAGAAGACGTAAGAAGAAAAAGAGAAGGTTTAAGAGGAAAAAAGAGAAAAGAGGAAAAACAGAAGAGACAAAGGAAGAAAAGAGACATGGGGAAAAACAGAAGATAAAACCATAAAAACAACGAAAAAGCAGAAAGACATAGTAGAAAAAGATAAGACAACAAATAAAACAGAGAAGACAGAGATATTGATAAACGGTAGCAAACATCAGGCTGACACCCTCCTGGGGAGACTCTCCACCAGAAAAACAATTTCTTTTAAGACCTTTGTATTGCTTGAAGCGCTGTACCCATGAGGGTCACTTAACACAAAGCGTAGTTAGGGCTCGATCCTCCGTCCGCTACGTATGACTAAGTTACACATAGAAGATACAGGAGGACAGCTCCGAAATTTGTACACGAGAGACTGCTGGAGGGAGAGATTACTATTATTATTAATTCAAGAAGCATTAAACCTTTAGAGATCACACTGCTCCTGTATAATGGGACTCATATACGTGTATGTGTGTGTGTGTAATATATATATATATATATATATATATATATATATATATATATATATATATATATATATATATATATATATATATATAAACACATCGACCGTTTCCCACCAAGGAGGGTGGCCCAGTAAAGAAAAACTTTCGCCTTCACTCCACTGTCTTGCCAGAAGGGTGCTTTACACTACAGTTATAAAACTGCAACATTAACACCCCTCCTTCAGAGTACAGGAACTGTACTTCCCATCTCCAGGACTCAAGTCCGGCCTGCCGGTTTCCCTGAATCCCTTCATAAATGTTACTTTGCTCACACTCCAACAGCACGTCAATTCCTAAAAACCATTTGTCTCCATTCGCGCCTAACACGGTCACGCATGCTTACTGGAAGTCCAAACCCCTCGCACACAAAAGCTCCTGTACCCACTCCCTCCAACCTTTCCTAGGCCGGCTTCTACCCCGTCTTCCCTCCACTGCAGGTTTATACGCTTTCGAAGTCATTCTATTTTGTTCCAAGCTCTCTACATGTCCGAACCATCTCAACAACCCCTTCTCAGCCCTCTGGATAATAGTTTTGGTAATCCCGCACCTAACCCAGTAAAGTGTTGTTAGAGATCAGGTAACATGGGTGTATAACTCAGTTAAGTATTGTTAGTAATCAGGTGACATGGGTGTAGAGTTAACTCAGTAAAGTGTTGTTAGTAATCAGGTGACATGGGTGTAGAGTTAACTCAGTAAAGTGTTGTTAGTAATCAGGTGACATGGGTGTAGAGTTAACTCAGTAAATCACTAGAACGCCCGAGTTTCTAATCCGCTAAAGCTACACGAAAACAATGATCAGAAGTTGTAGTCCTCGGCGCAGATGTCCCCGTCACTTTAAACACCAGGACAACATCCATTTCCTCTCACCATAGGAAAGGCATTCGGGATCCCAATCTAAAAGTCGATAAGGGTCGAAATGTCCACATGTGACCATGGTGAAGACGGCCATAGGGAGAGCCGTGGTTGTAGCACGGTGTTCCCCCCAGGCCTTCCTAATCTCCAGGGCCAGTCTAGTCGGGAAAGATTGCTTCGTTTTAGCTTAATTCACGTCATGTCAGCCGCTCATTTGGTCGAGGTCACAGTTGACATGATAAGAATCACTTCAATATTGTTCCCGACGTGACCCTCGGGCTCCAGTGAGGAGGAAGAAAAGTAAAGAGGAGGAAGGAAATTTAGAGGGTAATAGTAGGAGAAGAGGGCAACAGCTGGATAGACTTCTCAACAAGTAACTAATAATCATCTTAAGTCACTGGACGAGTGTGACGAGTACACTGGACGAGTGTGACGAGTACACTGGACGAGTGTGACGAGTACACTGGACGAGTGTGACGAGTACACTGGACGAGTGTGACGAGTACACTGGACGAGTGTGGCGAGTACACTGGACGAGTGTGACGAGTACACTGGACGAGTGTGGCGAGTACACTGGACGAGTGTGACGAGTACACTGGACGAGTGTGGCGAGTACACTGGACGAGTGTGACGAGTACATTGGACGAGTGTGACGAGTACACTGGACGAGTGTGACGAGTACACTGGACGAGTGTGACGAGTACACTGGACGAGTGTGACGAGTACACTGGACGAGTGTGGCGAGTACACTGGACGAGTGTGACGAGTACACTGGACGAGTGTGGCGAGTACACTGGACGAGTGTGACGAGTACACTGGACGAGTGTGGCGAGTACACTGGACGAGTGTGACGAGTACATTGGACGAGTGTGACGAGTACACTGGACGAGTGTGACGAGTATTATATCATTATCATCCCTGAGAGTTTTTGAGATAGATTTCCAGGGATGCCACAGTGGTGCGCGCGCGCGCGCACACACACACACACACACACACACACACACACACACACACACACACACACACACACACACACACACAAGTACTGCACTGGTTACAGTCAGTTAAGGAGACATTTTGGCATCTATGTACAAAAATATATCAAGGGAAGTACCCATCTCCCCCTCTCCTATCTCTCCCCTCTCTCCCTTCCTCCCTCCCTCTCTCTCCCCCTCTCCCGTATCTCTCCCCTCTCTCCCTTCCTCCCTCCCTTTATCTCCCCCTCTCCCGTATCTCTCCCCTCTCTCCCTTCCTCCCTCCCTTTCTCTCCCCCTCTCCCGTATCTCTCCCCTCTCTCCCTTCCTCCCTCCCTTTCTCTCCCCCTCTCCCGTATCTCTCCCCTCTCTCCCTTCCTCTCTCCCTTTCTCTCCCCCTCTCCCGTATCTCTCCCCTCTCTCCCTTCCTCCCTCCCTTTCTCTCCCCCTCTCCCGTATCTCTCCCCTCTCTCCCTTCCTCCCTCCCTTTCTCTCCCCCTCTCCCGTATCTCTCCCCTCTCTCCCTTCCTCCCTCCCTTTATCTCCCCCTCTCCCGTATCTCTCCCCTCTCTCCCTTCCTCCCTCTCTCTCTCTCCCCCTCTCCCGTATCTCTCCCCTCTCTCCCTTCCTCCCTCCCTTTCTCTCCCCCTCTCCCGTATCTCTCCCCTCTCTCCCTTTATCTCCCCCCTCTCCCGTATCTCTCCCCTCTCTCCCTTCCTCCCTCCCTCTCTCTCCCCCCTCTCCCGTATATCTCCCTCCCTCCCTCCCTCTCTCTCAGGGATTGCGAGAGTAGTAGATGTTGTAATTGGCTTTGCTAGGGTCATTAACATGTAGTAATTGCTGTTTTTGTGTGTGTTCCATTTCATGCTAGTGGAGGGCTCTTGATCCAGGGAATTTGTCCTACCTCTGCTCTTCGTTAGAAAGGAAATGGATATTCAACTTGCTGACAAACAGCACAGAAGTAAAAGTAAACAATAAAATCCAGCATAAAGAAGTAAAAAGAGCAGTACCCCGAGGCAAGGTCTTGGTGCCTCTGTTGTTTCTTATCCTCATCCAACATATAGATTGAAGCTCTCGTCAAAGATTTTTTTATCATTATTTGCGGATAATACCAACGTAAGCACGAAAATCACATCGGTATCAGAAAAACATGACGCCAGATCAATCAGGCTGTGTTGGATATGTGGGGCAGCGAGCCTCCAGCAGCAACAGCCTGGTTGACCAGGCAAGCACCAGTCGAACCTGGCCCATGGCCGGGTTCAGAGAGTAAACTCTCGAAACTCTTCAAAGGTATTTCAATTTTGGTAAGTTCCAGCTCTTTAGATATAGAAAACATGAACTCGAAAGGGACACTATATACAAAACGCAAAACCATCAACAAATAGAACGGAAGGAATGTGTGAAAGATCTGGGAATAATTATGCCAGCTGAACTTTCTTTCAAACAACACAATAAATCAAATGTTACAATAGCCAGGAATATATATATATATATATATATATATATATATATATATATATATATATATATATATATATATATATATATATATACCTATTGGTAAAAAAGAATGAAAAGATGGGGTGGTAGGGAAAGTGGAGTATTCAAACGGCTTCAGGAAGAAATCCACATTCTTCCTTGAAGCCTTTTCATCCACTTCTCCGAGGTTATGGGTCCCACAATTTACACCATATATATAATATATATATATATATATATATATATATATATATATATATATATATATATATATATATATATATATATATATATATATATATATATATATATATATATATATATATATATAATATATATATATATATATATATATATATATATATATATATATATATATATATATATATATATATATATATATATATATATATATATATATATATATATATATATATATATATATATATATATATATATATATATATATATATATGTCGTGCCGAATATGTAAAACTGGTCAGTTAGCAAGAACTCGTTTAAAATTAAGTCCTTTCTAAAATTTTAGCCTAACCCAACTAAATATATTTTAGATTTGTTTACAATAATTTAATACTAAACAAACACTGTGAAATATAATTTTTTCGTTAGGTTCAGAATGATTTTGGCGAAATTATTGCACACACAAATTTTCTCTTGTCTCAACTTCACGTCATCTGCAAACAGGGACACTTCGGAATCTATTCCTTCCGTCATGTCGTTCACAAATACCAGAAACAGCACTGGTCCTAGGACTGACCCATGTGGGACCCCGCTGGTCACAGGTGCCCACTCTGACACCTCGCCACGTACCATGACTCGCTGCTGTCTTCCTGACAAGTATTCCCTGATCCATTGTGGTGCCTTCCCTGTTATCCCTGCTTGGTCCTCCAGTTTTTGCACTAATCACTTGTGTGGAACTGTGTCAAACGCCTTCTTGTAGTCCAAGAAAATGCAATCCACCCACCCCTATCTCTCTTGGTTTACTGCTGTCACCATGTCATAGAACTCCAGTAGGTTTGTGACACAGGATTTCCCGTCCCTGAAACCATGTTGGCTGCTGTTGATGAGATCATTCCTTTCTAGGTGTGTGTGTGTGTACTCACCTAATTGTGGCTACAGCGGTCGATCCACATCTGTGTGTGTGTGTGTGTGTGTGTGTGTGTGTGTGTGTGTGTGTGTGTCAAGAGGAGTCTTGCCCTCCTCTTCCCCCTCCCTCTCACCACAACTGCAAGCTGCAAATCCCATTGTTGGTGGCCATTTAAGAGCACTCCCAAATAAACATGGTGGGGAAATAGCCCGGCCATTTTGCCACGAAGTAAAATGTGTGGCCGAGCAAGCTATGCTTTTAAAATTGATTTTGATCTCTATGTCGCGCGTTCAGAAGGTCCAAATTGTTGAAGGAAAAAATTACCGTTTGAGCCCATTGCTCATAACTCACTTTTTTTTTTTTTAATATTCCGATTTGCAGTTTTAAAGGCAAAAAGCGATCATGTTCCATTTTGGGTGTGTGCAATATCGAAACTAATGACAGTGATTATTAAGGTTCAATTTGCCTTAGCGGGATGAGGCGGGGATACAGTCGCTGTATTTTTTTCTGTCTTCAAATTTTCAGGTTTGTAATTTAGGAGCCATAAGGAACAATGTGTTATGTTCTTGGACGACCAAATTGATACTAATTACACCAGTTCCGAAGGGTCATTTTCAAATTACCGCGTGTTAGGATATTTCATCTTATAATTACGCCTCGGCATCCATTTACCTTGGCCAAATTATATATCGCTTGGTAATAGCAAGGAAAATATTTAGCTAATATCTACTGATGCTTCGAAGGTGTTGGATAATGACCCTAATGAAAGGCGTGATAAGGGGCTAATGTTGTGTGTCAGGTGCAGCGATGGGAGCCAGAGGGACGTAAGCCCCAGTGGCTCTGGATCTCAAGAGCCGGGATGTGAGGTGAGAGAAGAACACGCATGAAGAACACCTTGTTCTGGCGGGGAGCAGGGGAAGAACAATTGAGATAGTCTAGGCACCACTGAAGAACAAAACATCTTGTTCCAGTGAAGAACATGCGAGATCGTCTCGGCGCCTGTGAAGAACATAGAACACATTGTTCTACAGAACACCTTGCTCCAGCGAGGAACCGGAAGAACAAGCGACATAGTCTCAGTATTTCTGAAGAAAACAGGCAAAGAACAACTGGTTCCATTGAGGAACATAACACCTTGTTCTAGTGAACACGAAGAACAATGATCGCCGCAGCATATTGAAAGAACTCACGTTGTTCCAACGAGGAATAGAAGAACAAGAGACAGGATCGTCTGTGTTATAATAGAAGAACAAGAGACAGGATCGTCTGTGTTATAATAGAAGAACAAGAGACAGGATCGTCTGTGTTATAATAGAAGAACAAGAGACAGGATCGCCTGTGTTATAATAGAAGAACAAGAGACAGGATCGTCTGTGTTATAATAGAAGAACAAGAGACAGGATCGTCTGTGTTATAGAAGAACAAGAGACAGGATCGTCTGTGTTATAATAGAAGAACAAGAGACAGGATCGTCTGTGTTATAATAGAAGAACAAGAGACAGGATCGTCTGTGTTATAATAGAAGAACAAGAGACAGGATCGTCTGTGTTATAATAGAAGAACAAGAGACAGGATCGTCTGTGTTAAATAGAAGAACAAGAGACAGGATCGTCTGTGTTATAATAGAAGAACAAGAGACAGGATCGTCTGTGTTATAATAGAAGAACAAGAGACAGGATCGCCTGTGTTATAATAGAAGAACAAGAGACAGGATCGTCTGTGTTATAATAGAAGAACAAGAGACAGGATCGTCTGTGTTATAATAGAAGAACAAGAGACAGGATCGTCTGTGTTATAATAGAAGAACAAGAGACAGGATCGCCTGTGTTATAATAGAAGAACAAGAGACAGGATCGTCTGTGTTATAATAGAAGAACAAGAGACAGGATCGTCTGTGTTATAATAGAAGAACAAGAGACAGGATCGTCTGTGTTATAATAGAACAAGAGACAGGATCGTCTGTGTTATAATAGAACAAGAGACAGGATCGTCTGTGTTATAATAGAACAAGAGACAGGATCGTCTGTGTTATAATGAGTGAACGAGATACACGCATCCCAGAACAATCTTTAATTGAGACAAGACTTTGGCTTTATCATTCCTTGATAAAGCTCTAGAGAGGGCGAAACATCGTCCCAATAAGAGTTTTCCAACCTACTTCCTCACTACTGTCGCCAGCTTTAGCAGCTCACTTCTGTCGCCAGCTTTAGCAGCTCACTTCTGTCGCCAGCTTTAGCAGCTCACTTCTGTCGCCAGCTTTAACAGCTCACTTCTGTCGCCAGCTTTAACAGCTCACTTCTGTCGCCAGCTTTAACAGGTCACTACTTTCGCCAACTCTTGCAACTCACTACTGTCGTCAGCTAAAGCAGCTCACTACTGTCGTCAGCTAAAGCAGCTCACTACTGTCGTCAGCTACGTCATGTGCCGAAGGAAGAGGCAGAGTTTCAGCTCCACATTTATTCATCAATTGGCTAAAATTTAATTCTTGAATTCTCTCTTACCTGTGTAGTCTCCGTTTTTTAAAGTCTTAGTTTTTCCCCTTCCTTCCCATTCTATGCTTCTCTCCAGTCACTTTAATAGTTTAATGTATTTTTAATTGATGCTGGCTATTTTAACTTGGTGTAATGGCATTTGTGGCAAGTGTTGATGTTTTGTGTGTGTGTGTGTGTGTGTGTGTGTGTGTGTGTGTGTGTGTGTGTGTGTGTGTGTGTGTGTGTGTGTGTGTGTGTGTGTGTGTGTGTGTGTGTGTGTAATATACACATTTTATGGCAGTGAATGTTGAGTGACCTACGTGGTCAAAATAATTCGTAAATACTACTACTACCACAAATGTTATTCTTAATTTTTACTTCCATGTAATATTCGAAGCTCAGTTACGGTGTACTAACTTCCGTAGAAGCAGCACCTAAAACTGGAAGAAGAATAAGGAAGAATAAAAGAAAAGGAGAAGGGAAAGAGGAAATGAAGAAAGGAGAAGAAAAAGAATGAAAAGAGGAAGAGAAAAATGAGAAGAGGTGAAAAGGGGGTTTGGGGGTTTGTTGTAGTGACAGTAGTAGTAGTAATTGCAGTAACGTGTGGTTAGCTCCTACAAAGATACCACCGACAGTGTAAAGTAGCTTTATTCAGCACAGGCAGCCAGTTCTTTACATTCATCAAGACCACGGTGCTGAACACCCGCTTCTAGGCCGAAGGACTTATTACCTCATCTTCTACCTCTTCAGTCTTCTGTATTTATAAAGCCACTGGTTGGCGAAATGTCTGCAGAATAATCATACCCAGATATTGCACATGTGTTTAATTCATCATCCTGTCGGTATTATATAGCATTGATAAACACTCTCTCACTTGTTACCTGCAACCTTTATAATAACATGCTTGCGTCACTGTCTTGTGACAACAGGTCTGGTGTAAGCTTTGATACTGACAAACATTTCACTCAGAGCTATAGTATTGACTTCATGTACCTCTGCACAAAACTAAACCTTGTGTACAAGCTTACCTTACACCTTTAGTTTTCTTTTCACTGCCGGCAGTACACTTTTGTATCTACTAGAACTAGAAGAACTCACAGGTAAGGACCCACAAGAGGTAAGTGGGCAGTGGGGATAGATGAATAGATGGGGGAGAAGAAAACTACAGAAGAAGGAAAAAAGAGCCGGGGCTAAAGCCAGCAGAAGAGACACTGTAAGGCTTGTGCTCTTCAAGATTGGTTGGGCAAGGTCAGTAAATGGTCTTGTTAGGTGTTCTTTAAATCTTCAAATCAGTTCCTGATCAGCTGGGTTGTGGTGGATAGGTGGGACAGCAGGCGGTGGGCATCAACAGCCTCATCAATCAGACCAGCAACCAGGAGGCCTGGTCTGGGACCGGGGTGGAGAACTCTGAAGCAACTCCAGATAACCTCGAGGTCTACCACCCTGGACCTGGAGTCTCCGTGGAGTCACTTTTGGAGGTCACCGCGCCCGCAGCTCGATCCCAGACCATTACGGGATAAGATACAAAATTCTGACAGATAAGCACAGACATTTTTAGCAAGGAGACTTTTTCTAGTGTCAGAGAGAGAGAGAGAGAGAGGGGGGGGGGGGAAGACAAGCATACACTGTAGTGAGAATAAGGTGATTATTATACTCTTACTAAAGCGCAAACACCTGATGGTAATCAGGTTTGATCCAAGGAAAAGGAAGATTGCTCAAATTTCTCTGATGAAGACCCCCCTTCAGCAGCCTCATGGCGCAATACTTGGAGGGTGTGAGGGAA
>NC_091371.1:3896564-3914064 GCF_038502225.1 Cherax quadricarinatus | reverse complement strand
CAGTTGAACAGTCTCGGGCCCCTGAAACTTATTGTATTGTCTCTTAACGTGCTAATGACACCCCTGCTTTTCATTGGGGGGATGTTGCATCGTCTGCCAAGTGTGAGCACAAAACAATATTCACGTCGTGAAAACATTAAAGATTTGAAAAGTACCGCCGCTGCCATTGTTTCTCTTACTTTGAAAGTTCTTATAATCCACTCTCTCATTTTCATGGTCTCTCCTACATTTGTCTTTTTGCATTCTCCACATGGCAGTTTATCTGACATAATTATTTCCAAGTCTTTAAGCTGTTCCTTATATGTTCTATAATATGGTCTGCCGGTGTACTGTGCTCACTTTAGAGATACTATATAAAATATCGACACCATAGAAACAGATACAAATACAGTGTAATGAGATCCTTTTTTGACTACGTTTCGCCCACACAGTGGCTTCTTCAGTCCCTTTCCCCAGTCTCTCGTTCCCTTCTGTCATGTACAACACTTGAGTTTCTTTACTCATAATAAAGATACCCAAGTGTTGTACATGTGTTGATTTTGTACACTTTTAACATATAATACCTTCTATCCTTCATCATCTCTCTCTCTCTTTTCCTTTACATTTCTCACTTATCCTTCCCAATCTCTCCACCCCCCCTTCTCTCCTTTCCCCATCTCTCTCATCTTCCTGTCTCATTTCCCCATCTCTCTCATGTTCCTTCCCAATCTCTCTCTCTCTCTCTCTCTCTCTCTCTCTCTCTCTCTCTCTCTCTCTCTCTCTCTCTCTCTCTCTCTCATATCCCCCTGTCCCTCATCTCTCCTTCCCTTCTATCCTTCTCTATCGCTGTTTCATCTCTCCTTCCTCCATTTTTCCTTCCCTTCTATCCTCCATTTCTCCTTCCCCTTTGTCCACCCCATCTCCCCATCCCATTTCTCACCACCACTTCGTATCATTTATCCCCCAACTCCCATCTCCCCCACCTCTTACACCCAGGGTCTTCTTGAGGCCTGAACCAGATGGTGTTGATGTTGTATCTGGGCTTCCGTCTCCTCCTTTTCCTCATTAACATTCTTCACCTTTGCTATTCTTCCTCTTCTTTCTACCATTTTCTCTCTGAAGCATTTTTCATCAGTTCTGTCACACGTCTTTTTCCAATTTTCATTCTTTCTCTGTTTCTCTCTCGTGAACCTTTTTTTCCCTCACATCTTTCCTTTCCTCTCTCTCTCTTTGGGCTTCCCTATCCCCCGTCTCTCACCTTCCCTCTTTCCTTCACACCGTAGGCATGAGTTGGTATTTTTCTGGGGAAGGACCGGTTAAAATTCAAATTTTTGTTTTTTAGTACCCTTATATATATATATATATATATATATATATATATATATATATATATATATATATATATATATATATATATATTTTCAACAAGTCGGCCGTCTCCCACCGAGGCAGGGTGACCCAAAAAAGAAAGAAAATCCCCAAAAAGAAAATACTTTCATCATTCAACACTTTCACCTCACTCACACATTATCACTGTGTTTGCAGAGGTGCTCAGAATACAACAGTTTAGAAGCATATACGTATAAAGATACACAACATATCCCTCCAAACTGCCAATATCCCAAACCCCTCCTTTAAAGTGCAGGCATTGTATACTTCCCATTTCCAGGACTCAAGTCCGACTATATGAAAATAACCGGTTTCCCTGAATCCCTTCACTAAATATTACACTGCTCACACTCCAACAGATCGTCAGGTCCCAAGTATCATTCGTCTCCATTCACTCCTTTCTAACACGCTCATGCACGCTTGCTGGAAGTCCAAGCCCCTCGCCCACAAAACCTCCTTTACCCCCTCTTTCCAACCCTTTCGAGGACGACCCCTACCCCTCCTTCCATCCCCTATAGATTTATATGCTTTCCATGTCATTCTACTTTGATCCATTCTCTCTAAATGACCAAACCACCTCAACAACCCCTCTTCTGCCCTCTGACTAATGCTTTTATTTACTCCACACCTTCTCCTAATTTCCACACTCAGAATTTTCTGCATAATATTTACACCACACATTGCCCTTAGACAGGACATCTCCACTGCCTCCAACCGTCTCCTCGCTGCTGCATTTACCACCCAAGCTTCACATCCATATAAGAGTGTTGGTACTACTATACTTTCATACATTCCCTTCTTTGCCTCCATAGATAACGTTTTTTGACTCCAGATATATATATATATATATATATATATATATATATATATATATATATATATATATATATATAGTGCCCTGACTTTTCAGTAATGATGAGACTGTAAATATAACATTTTTCTTAATGTACAATAATCTCAAACTATGTATATTCCCCAGAGAGAAATTATGTCATAAACGATCCCACATGGATGAATCGGAGACTTAACTTCTCTTGCGAGAGACGAGAGGAATTTACAGGCACATCAAAAGATGGCGGTGACTGTATGAATCAGTAGGTTCTTATTGAAAGATTGGTAAAGAAACAGATAAGAAAGGCTAAACGAGTTTGCGAAATTAATGCGGCTAGTAAATCTTAGAGAAATGAAAGGATTCTTTCAGGTATTTAGGACTAAGATCTGGGGAGAAAAATAAGCCCACTTAAAACTAATTCTTGACAGTTTACCTATAATGAGCAAGAAATGTGTTCCCTTTTTAACATATTTTGTCGGTCTTCACTCGGGAAGACAAACTATACTCCAGTCTGAGGAAAATAAATTAAGTAATGCTACAGTCAGTAGAAACATGGGTATCAAACAAGTATATGAATTAAAGCATAATAAGTCCCTGGGTACCGATGAACTGTTTTCAAGGGCACTTGAAGAGTGCAAGACGGAACTTAATGGACCCAAACCAGGCTTTTTGATGTATCACTTCAAACTGGCTTAGTGTCAGAGATGTAGAAGATGGCTAATGTAATTCCTACCTTCAAATCCAGAGGTAAGTTATTACAGCCTAATAGTAGGTTAATTATTAGAATCAATTATAGCGACTTTAATAAGAAGCCACCTTGACGAAGCTGAGGTCGTGTCTCGACAGATTCACAAGTGGTCGTTTATGCCTGACTAATTTACTTACCATTTTCTGTAGCATTTGAGGCAGTGGACCATTATAAATAATACAATGTTATCTATTTTGATTTCAATAAAATTCTCAGTGTCACGCAGAAGTGGCAACACATGGCAGTGAAGAGTTTTCTTGGGTCGAGACAAGGCTAACGAATAGCAGTAGAGGGTTTGCATAAGGTAAAATCAGATTGAGGACCCGTCACCAGTGATATTTTACTAGAATAAGTTTTAGGCTCCTTGTTCCTTATTTATATTAATGACTTTGACAGGCAGTGACGAAGGACATGAGCGTATTCGCTTATTACACACAAAATAAGCCGAATAATGTGCTTGGAAGGTGCCACTGAACCTAGAAAGATTTGGACAAATAATGTTCTTGTTCGAAACGTGACTTTCTCAATTCAGTTGTGAGCTGATATACGAAGACAGTAGAACATGGGGTAACCAGCCGTCTGCACAGAACACTCTGAAAGATATGGTTATCAGTCGAACAGAAAAAGCAGCCGATGTTGAGCATCTTAGTGTTGATGAGGTGCAGTCGTTGTCACAGGTGGGAGGCAGTCGTTGTCACAGATGGGAGGCAGCCGTTGTCACAGGTGGGAGGCAGTCGTTGTCACAGGTGGGAGGCAGTGGTTGTCACAGGTGGGAGACAGTGGTTGTCACAGGTGGGAGGAACCACTACCGGAACTAGATCATATACCTAAGAGTTAGATCAAAGTTTAGCAAATAGATAGAAAAATGAGGCACTTGTGCCACATTACGGAATCTTCATCGCGGAAGTGACTCAGTCTTCAACTTGTCGGGTTTCTAAACCATTTACACCAAATAGGTTGTAGGAAATATGATTTTTTTTAGTGCTCTAGTTTTTTGATTGTCCTAAATTGTTTATAGAGCGCCCTAATTTCCATTTAGGCGCTATATGGAACTTAAAATAGGACGGAGTTACATAAGGAGTAAGATATGTTAAAGTCTTTTTTAATATAAATCATTTAACCCGTCAACCATACCCCCGGCCGGGATTGAACCCGCGGTCATAGAGTCTCAAAACTCCAGACCGTCGCGTTAGCCACTAGACCAGCTAGCCACAATAAGATTCATCCAACTAGGTATATTTCTACACCATAGGAAGGTTAGCACAGGCACCTCTGTGACCACAAATGCAAGTTTTTACAGACGAATCTCCAGCTAGCGTGGCCGTGACGAACTCTAGCTCAAGTCCCTTCACTGCCGTCAACATGACTTAAGAAATCGTAATGACACGATTGCAAATAAACCATCATGTCATTACGATTTCTTAAGTCATTTAACCCGTCTCAAACTATCAATGGTCTGTCGAAGAATTTTCCCTGGAAAAAAGTAAGTTTATGTTCTGAAAATATTATGTAGTCCAGGGGGGTTGCCCCCCCCGCAGGCTGCCCACTTCAGTTTTCCACTTCTTCCTCCTTCCCCCCGTCCGCCCACCCCCATCATCCTGCGTGATGGACTATGACAAGGAAACAGCTTTTGTTCCCACTGTGTAACTTTTATATAGAAAAGTAACAGCACACTGCAGATGTATCCAGTTTTAACATCTCTGTCTCTCCCTCTTCTCATTCCAACCTCTTTCTCTCTCCCTCTCTTTCTCCCTCCTCTCCGCCCTCCCCTTCCTCCTCTTGTCTGCCATCCTACTAATGAATCATTCTCAGTAATTACCCAGACCAAACGCTCACTGCCGGTGACCCTACACCCTCCCTCCCTCCCTCCCTCCCACTAGCTTTGTTGTAGAAGCGGAGAGCAGAGATATCGGGAAGGAGGAATGATGGAGATGTGGGATAAAAGACGGAAACGTGAATAATAAATGTTGATGTAGGATAAGAGATTAACTGGTGTAGATGTTGGGATAACAGATGGAAACGGGATTAAAGATGAAGGAAGGGTGATAGCTAGAGGGAAGAGGGATTCACCAGGCTGTGGATGTTTAGCCCTCCCTCCTTCAACACAAGTCGACACTTTGTGAAGATTCTCGGTAGACTGAGGTTCGAGCGCGCACACCTCGACCTGCTTGCTGGTTATCCTGTCCCTCTCTGTCTAACTTGTAGCTTCCACATCATTTTTGAGTTTGTTTTATGGCTATGGATATCACCATTATTATTATTATAATCAAGGGGGAAGCGCTAAACCCGTAGGATTATACAGCGCCCGGGGGGGGGATGTGGAAGGCATTCAGGCTTAATTCGGGGAACTGGAGCACAGATCCAATTCCCTAAATCAAGAGCCCCTCACCAACTTCAAGGAACCTTCCTTGAGGGGCCTGTGGATATCACCCGACTTAAGTCCAACACCCGTCGAAGATAATTTCATCCTTTTAAAAGGAATTAAGATATCTTTTTAATAAATATAATTTGAGGTTTACACTGAGGTTATATTGAGACTTTAATCCCTTTAAAAGGGTTAAAGTCTCTTTTTAAATATATGTAAACTGAGGTTTACACTGAGGTTATAAGCCGTATATACCGAGGTTATATACCGTATATGCTAATCCCTTTAAAAGGGATTAATCTCAGTATATACTATCACATTATCTTTACTGTTTCATTATCTTTAGTCACCTCTGTATTCGACAGAAGTCTATTGGGTAGGCGAAGTGTTTCAAAAATAGATAAGAGATTGTTATCAGAGTTATAGATCTCGGGCTTCTGACTACATTCTTATTACATTCAGCAGCGCTGTATTACCATTTTGGGTTTAGCATTTAATTATTACAATAATAATAACATTCAGAGTCACTTTTTAACCTCGTTTAATATCATTTACAATGCTACTTTCAATTTATTGGCGATAACTGGAAAAGAGTGTGATGAATGGGAGGTAAAAATGCGGATGGGTGGAGTAAAGGAGAAAGCGTTTGTGTAAGAATGACGAAGGATAGGATTGAAATGTCCGGGGAGATAGGTGGATAGAGCAATAACAACAAGGGATGAACAACGGAAGACGAGGGAAGGGGACATCGAATAATTTATCGAAGTGCAATTACTCTGGTGTAATATATTACGAGAGAGAGAGAGAGAATAAGAAACCTTGGAAGAAACAGAGAGGAATATAAATAAGAGATAACAGAAATTGCATATAAAATGCAAAACTCTGAGGAGACAGTAATACGGTCAGCGTAGCAATAACGGTCAGCGTATCAGTAACGGTCAGCGTAGCAGTAACGGTCAGCATAAAAAAACGGTCAGTGGTAGAGAAACGGTCAGTGGTAAAAAACGATCAGTGGTAGAAATACAGCCTGCGTAGAAAATACGGCCAGCGTAGTAATACGGCTAGTATAGAAATACGGCCAGCGTGGAAATTAGACTAGTGTAGAAATACGGCCAGCGTAGAATTACAGCAAGCGTAGAAACACAGTCAGTTTGGAAATACGACCAGAGAAGCCTCAACATGGCCCGAGAAACGGAAAAAAAAGACGTGAAATAAGTCATAGAAAGACAGCGAGACAGGGCAGTGATTCATGTGTGTAGAGTGTCAGCTGTCAGAGAGGTTGTGTTTGGGTGTCAGGAGTCGACAGCCTCCACCAGACGCTGTCACTGCTGCCAAAACTACCACCACCACCACCGCAGTGTTACTGTGTACTGACAGACACTTAAGCAGGGAAAACTACACATCTAGAGAATGTACAAAGAACTTTCTCTTTGCCTCTATAAATTCAGTCACCGGAATTACTGGAAGCGCTTGAAGTTCCTTCAACTGTACTTACTCCTTGCAACGTTGATTTAGATCCATCCCGTGGACGGTAGTGGCTAGTTTATTGTGCACCTCATATTCATCTTGTGGATGGTAGTGGCTAGCTTGTGCACTTCATATCCATCCCGTGAATGGTAGCCCAAAAACACATGGACAAACAAAAGGCTTAGGAACTAAGTTCCAAAAGGATTAACAGAAGTACTTCTAGATACATATCTATAATTTTTCTTATCTGTTGCCAGCATATTTGGGATGTTTGCTTAATATGTCTGGTTTCCTATTTTCACTAATAACGTACATAGGCGAGAAAGATGCATCATATTTTACTCCTGGCAAACTCTGGAGGTATTTATCCCAAATCAGCACACAGAAATCACTCCCTACGAATCCAAAAGGCTCGGCAGACAGTGCAAAATGCCTCCAAAGAGCAGGGACGCGATGAAAACACTAAGAGATAAGTGTGAAAAGCCCAAGACTCTTCACAACACCCTCCTTTAATGCATGAGGGAATTACCAACAGATCCTTAACTTCTGCAAGAGGAAACTTAAGAAGTTTCTTAAGTCAGTCCCTGATCAGCTGGACTGTGGTGTATACGTTGGATTGAGTGATGCTGGGAACAACAGCCAAGTTGGTCAAGTCAGCAACCTGGAGGCCTGGTCTGGGAACAAAGCAGGGGGTGGTGATTTCCTGTGGTAAACTCCATTACTGCTGCCAACGCTCCCAAAACATCAGGTTGCCAACAAAGCTCTCCGTACTGCCACCACCACCACCATTATCCATTATTGCCAACAACGCTGTCGGCACCGCCAGCCCCCTCCCCCCAACCAAACTGCTGCCAACAACACTGTCAGTCTTCTTACCAACCTACCACCAATGTTATTGTTACCAACATGTTTCAGACAATTGGTGATAACACCACTACCCACCAGCCGACACCGTATTATGATGATTATTATTATTTTGTATTATTATTATGTTCCAAACTAGTAGGGCTCATATAGGGCTTGGAAAATGGAAGGCAACTAGGCTTGATCTAGGGACGGCTAACTCTAATTCTCTGGATCAAAAACCGGGCCGCGGGGGCGTTGACCCCCGGAACTCTCTCCAGGTAAACTCCAGGTAATTAGGGGAACCTTCCCTTTCCCCTTAACCATTTCCCTCCCTCCTTATAGGGGGAGGGCAGATTACCCCTGAATCTTGTACTAAGAATGATGGAATGGGAAAGGGGTGAGTTCCTTAAATAGATGGTCTTGTTACTAAAGGGCTCTTGCTCCAATGACTTAGAGGTTCCCTTCTTAGTATTAAAAAAGTTTTATCGCATCTGCATAAGTAATAATGATAATTATGTTATTGTATTTTGTCAATAGGAATTAGAAAAAATGAGAATTTGGAAGGGTTGAACCTGGCGACCTTGGTGGAGAGGACAAGGAGAGCCATGATTACGACGTATAAAATCTTAAAGGGTATTAATAGGGCAGATAAGGAGAGACCGAATTAAGAGGACCAGGATCAGGTGGACACAGATGGAAGCTGAAGGTAGGGCAGATAGGGACATAGTGAATTAAGAGGACCAGGATCAAAGGGTCACAAGTGGATGCTGAAGACAGTCAAGATAATGACACTGAATTAAGAAGAACAGGATCAAGAGGACACGAGTGGAAGCTGAAGATAGCCCAGGTAGGGACAGACTGTTTAAACTGAAGGCCAGAATCAAGAGGACACAGGTGAAAATTAAAGACACAGGTTACTCACATAACTATATATAAACCACTTTTGGTCAGTCGACCGAGGCCTTTCCTGTGGCTTGCCTTTTTTTTTTTTTTTTAATTTCTTCTATTTTCAGGACATTTTAATTTATTTTTACTGAAATTTTGGGGGGTTAAACATCATAAGAGTAAAATTACCTCATCTTACTGGTTTTTAATGAAGATTTTATAATTAAAAACCGACTTACATATATCACATTAGTGGTACCCGGACAATTAAATGTTAACAGTTAATGACTGGACAGACATTTTTAACCCGAGAGGGGTCTCGTTGCCCCCTCAAGTCGTAATTAGATAATTAAAACGAAGAGTGTGTAATAAGCAGTTTGAAGTTGTTAAATATTATAAGAACGGCACTGATACAATGATTCAATTAGTACGTTCTATCTGTCTAGTTCAGTCTCCTGGGTCTCGTGTCTCGCAATTACTGAAGAGTAATTAAAGCCGACATTGAAACATCGTAATTTAATCATAATTACTGCGGAGCTCTCGTTTAGTGATAGCGAGGGATAAGTAAATTATCTCTCTCTCTCTCTCTCTCTCTCTCTCTCTCTCTCTCTCTCTCTCTCTCTCTCTCTCTCTCTCTCTCTCTCTCTCTCTCTCTCTCTCTCTCTCTCTCTGCCCCCATGTCCCCACAGGGTCATTCTTATGCTAATTGAAATTAAACTTTAAACGCTTATATATACCTCAATTACTATTGTGTGTCAGGGTAATTACAGATACATAAATGACACTTAACTACCGGCTAATGACACATGCACACACACACACACACACGTTAGTTTCCGCCTCAAGGTGGAGCCACGACACAGTGTTGTGGGTAATTAAACTTAAAATGAAACCCGTGTGATATAATCAGACGGACCGTAATTGGCAGATAGGCGGCTACCATAAACGAGATGGATGAGGCAAGTGCTACTACGTGGCTTTTTTATAAGCAACGATGGATGACCCACTTTTTCAAAGAGGTTCAAGACAAAATTAAATATAAAAACAAGTCGTGTATTGTACTGTTTTCAGTTAATAGACAGCCTGTCGTCTATATTATTATTATTATTATTATTATTATTATTATGCTAGTAAATTTGTTCTTCTGTCCTCTGTCCAGATGACCCAATTTTCAGAAAGTGTGCATGAAAGATTTAAGAGTCTTGTCAGGGCTAGAAGGATTGTTATAATTGAACATTTCTCTTCACTCTCTTGCCTCTCATATATTTATAAACAATTTATCTCCCTCGTTTATCACTCTCACCTGCCTCCTTGTATCCCTTGAAACCCAGGCTGCCCTTGCCATTTTTGTTTCTGGTGAGAGCCGATTGGACTGTCTACAGAGTCCACTTGACTCGGAAGATTGATACATGCCTCAGTGTATATTTGCAGATACATACCTCATTGTATATAGGGACATTCCACACTGTATATACACATATGCATACCTCATTCTATATACACAGGAACATACCTCAGTGTATATTCCCACTTACAGGTTCTGGCCCACCCTTCCACTTGTAGGCTCTGGCTC
This sequence comes from Cherax quadricarinatus, assembly GCF_038502225.1. Lineage (NCBI taxonomy): Eukaryota > Metazoa > Arthropoda > Malacostraca > Decapoda > Parastacidae > Cherax > Cherax quadricarinatus. The sequence continues at coordinate 3,903,980 of NC_091371.1, read as the reverse complement.
ACCCTTCCACTTGTAGGTTCTTGCCCATCCTTCCACTTGTAGGTTCTGACCCACTTTTCCATTGAAATGTCACATGTTAAATGGAGATTCTATTATTATTATTATTATTATTATGATTATTATTATTATTATAATTATTATTATACGATTTTTTTACATATAGGCTGCCTACCGCCGAAGTAGGGTGAACCGACAAAGAAAAAATATAATTTCACGATTAGTCACTGATAGAAAATCGACGACGTCACAGTTCAGATATCCTTCCGAACTGCAACATCACTCTTCCTTCAGACTTCAGGCACTTCACTTTCCACCTCCAGGACTCGAGTCTGCCTTATTAGCTTCCCTGAATACTTTCATAAATGTTATCTTCCTCACACTCCAACAGCACGTCAAATCATAAAAAAGCCACTTGCGTCCACTACTAACATGCTCTCACATGCCTGTTGGATGTCCAAGCCTTTAGCACTCAAAACCTTCCCTACCCCTTCCGTCCATATCTTCCTGGACTCCTTCCCTCTACCCCAGATTTGTATGCTCTCCTGGTCATCCTATTTTGCTCCATCCTCTGTATGTCCACACCACCTCAGCAACTCATCCTCCCATCTCCTAATTTCCAAGCTGCGAATTTTTTGCAGAATATTCACACCACACATTGCCCTCAGATACTACATTTCCAGTGCCACCATAACAGTGCTGGCACCACTATACTCTGCTACATTTCCATTTTTACCTCCATGAATAAGGTTGTCTCATAGATGTCCAATGCACTACCCATCTTTTTTTCTCTGGTCAGTTCTGTGGTTGATATTCATATAGTTTATTTGGACATGATATATAGTTGTACAAAGAATCATAGCAGTTAGGTGAACATGCCAAAAGCCCCTTGTATGCCGAGCATTATGGTCAGGCTTAAAATTAACTTAAAATTAACAGGCAATGAAAGATTCAGTGTTAAAAATTACAGTAAACAATTCACAATATGAAGTACAACTGAATATTTGAAACAATGAATATTGAACATGTTGATAATGAAGCATTCGAGTTGTACAAACTTGGTCACCTCGTCTTTCACAGACCGTCTGCTGGTAAGTCCACTTCCGGGGATTTAAAAAATTTCACTTCCTCCAGTCTGTTTACATTTATTATTATTATTATTGTTATTATTATTATTATTATTATTATTATTATTATGGCAAGAGCCTGGGGAATGAGAAGTAATCAGGTTTGATCCTAGGAAAGGAAGATAGCTCCCAATTCCTTGGATGAAGAGCTTTTGCCGGTATCTGGGCAACTCCCTTTGAAGTATTTAAGTTGTGAAGCAAAGTATTTTGATCGTGTCTGTGTGCTTGCCTACTTGTGGTTTCTTTGGTCGATTCTCAGCTCCTGGCAGTGATGTCTGTACGTACATGCGCACGCGCTCTCACTTAACTGCGTTTACATGGGTTGATTCATGGCTCTTGGCCTCGCCTCTAAACTCCTTTCGAACGATTTCACTTATTTCAGGCCTGAGGCTGTATGCTTCCACTGTTTACTTCCACACTTAAGAGAACTCAACAAGTGTAAGGTGACCTAGACTTTTCAGAACCCTCCCTTAATACATCAGGGGAATTACTGATGGACTCCTGTCTTTAAGAGGAAATTTGATAAGTTCCTCAAATTAGCTACTGGTCAACGGGTCTGTGGTGTACGCGTTGATCTGTGTGAGGCTGGTACTAACAGCTTGGTTAACCATGCCAGTAACTGGGAAGTCTGGTCTGGGAAAGGGCCGCGGGGACAGCGCCCCTCGGAAATCGTCTAAAGACAACCAAGTAGACTCGTAGAGAGAGGGAGAGGAGAGAAGGGGAGGGAGAGAGAGAGGGGAGAGAGAGAGAGAGAGAGAGAGAGAGAGAGAGAGAGAGAGAGAGAGAGAGAGAGAGAGAGAGAAGGGACAGATAGAGAGAGAGAAGGGAGAGATATTGAGAGAAGGGGAGGGAGAGAGAGAGAGAAGGGAGAGATATTGAGAGAAGGGAGAGATAGAGAGAGAATGGAGGGAGGGAGGAAGAGTGGGGGAGGGAGAAGGGAGGAAGAGGAAAAGAATGAGAGGTAGCCAGCCTCACGGTTGTCACTAGTGTCACGCAGTGTTCCCACCACCACCAAGAGCCTCACGGTTGTCACGCAGTGTTCCCACCACCAGCAAGAGCCTCACGGTTGTCACGCAGTGTTCCCACCACCACCAAGAGACTCACGGTTGTCACGCAGTGTTCCCACCACCAGCAAGAGCCTCACGGTTCTCACGCAGTGTTCCCACCACCAGCAAGAGCCTCACGGTTGTCACGCAGTGTTCCCACCTCCACCAAGAGCCTCACGGTTGTCACGCAGTGTTCCCACCACCAGCAAGAGCCTCACGGTTGTCACGCAGTGTTCCCACCACCAGCAAGAGCCTCACGGTTGTCACTAGTGTCACGCAGTGTTCCCACCACCAGCAAGAGCCTCACGGTTGTCACGCAATGTTCCCACCACCAGCAAGAGCCTCACGGTTGTCACGCAGTGTTCCCACCACCAGCAAGAGCCTCACGGTTGTCACGCAGTGTTCCCACCACCACCACCAAGAGCCTCACGGTTGTCACGCAGTGTTCCCACTACCACCAAGAGCCTCACGGTTGTCACGCAGTGTTCCCACCACCACCAAGAGCCTCACGGTTGTCACGCAGTGTTCCCACCACCAAGAGCCTCACGGTTGTCACGCAGTGTTCCCACCACCTCCAAGAGCCTCACGGTTGTCACGCAGTGTTCCCACCACCACCAAGAGCCTCACGGTTGTCACGCAGTGTTCCCACCACCAGCAAGAGCCTCACGGTTGTCACGCAATATTCCCACCACCAGCAAGAGCCTCACGGTTGTCACGCAGTGTTCCCACCACCAAGAGCCTCACTGTTGTCACGCAGTGTTCCCACCACCAAGAGCCTCACGGTTGTCACGCAGTGTTACCACCACCAAGAGCCTCACGGTTGTCACGCAGTGTTCCCACCACCAAGAGCCTCACTGTTGTCACGCAGTGTTCCCACCACCAAGAGCCTCACGGTTGTCACGCAGTGTTCCCACCACCAAGAGCCTCACGGTTGTCACGCAGTGTTCCCACCACCAAGAGCCTCACGGTTGTCACGCAGTGTTCTCACCACCAAGAGCCTCACGGTTGTCACGCAGTGTTCCCACCACCACCACCAAGAGCCTCACGGTTGTCACGCAGTATTCCCACCACCAGCAAGAACCTCACGGTTGTCACGCAGTGTTCCCACCACCAAGAGCCTCACTGTTGTCACGCAGTGTTCCCACCACCAAGAGCCTCACGGTTGTCACGCAGTGTTCCCACCACCACCACCAAGAGGCTCACGGTTGTCACGCAGTGTTCCCACCACCAAGAGCCTCACGGTTGTCACGCAGTGTTCCCACCACCAAGAGCCTCACGGTTGTCACGCAGTGTTCCCACCACCACCACCAAGAGCCTCACGGTTGTCACGCAGTGTTCCCACCACCACCACCAAGAGCCTCACGGTTGTCACGCAGTGTTCCCACCACCACCAAGAACCTCACGGTTGTCACGCAGTGTTCCCACCACCACCAAGAACCTCACGGTTGTCACGCAGTGTTCCCACCACCAAGAGCCTCACGGTTGTCACGCAGTGTTCCCACCACCACCAAGAGCCTCACGGTTGTCACGCAGTGTTCCCACCACCACCAAGAGCCTCACAGTTGTCACGCAGTGTTCCCACCACCACCAAGAACCTCACGGTTGTCACGCAGTGTTCCCACCACCAAGAGCCTCACGGTTGTCACGCAGTGTTCCCACCACCACCAAGAGCCTCACAGTTGTCACGCAGTGTTCCCACCACCACCAAGAGCCTCACGGTTGTCACGCAGTGTTCCCACCACCACCAAGAACCTCACGGTTGTCACGCAGTGTTCCCACCACCACCAAGAGCCTCACGGTTGTCACGCAGTGTTCCCACCACCACCAAGAGCTGGGCACTCAGCTAACTAGAAGATTGTTCTCATAAATAAAGTGGCGGCGCATAAATTGGTCTCAGTTATCCCAGGCAGTACGCCGCCACCCCGCCTCAGATTCTCCTCATCCCTCTACATTACCATCACAATGACTACTAATGAATCAAGTGCAGTCCTTTGCCTTGACACAGAAGTAAACATGCAACAACAACCATAATACACCACTCCGTACCTCCCAACTACCAGTAATTGATCTTCCTCAGTGGCTACCCATCCCACCGGTAGCATCTGGCAACTCAACATCTACTTCCTACCTAATTTACTAATTTAATATCGGACTTAAAACATAGCCTTATAATTAATACAGTAATGCATAATGAATTACAATATTACAAACGTAAATACAATAGATTATATAAGTAAATACATATAACATAAAATTCATGGGTTAACATTTCGTGGCCATGTTCGCTGGCAGGGGTTTAAGAGCTGGCTGGCGTCGCTGTAGGTCTGACAACTCTCATTAGAGAAGCGACAAGAATTTGGACACCTTACCGCAGATACCAGATCAGATAACCTCGGGGGGGCAGGGCCGGTGGGCGCTGGTGCCGCCTCTCACAGCTGTCAGGGCAGCAGGAGGCGCAGCTGCCACGTGTGTTGGTTTGGGAGGTGGGGAAGTAAGGTAACAGTTTTCATAGTATTGAGTGTATACATCGAGAGGTGTGTAGCTCTGTGTATACATCGAGAGGTGTGTAGCTGTGTGTGTATACATCGAGAGGTGTGTAGCTCTTTGTGTATACATCGAGAGGTGTGTAGCTCTTTGTGTATACATCGAGAGGTGTGTAGCTCTTTGTGTGTACATCGAGAGGTGTGTAGCTCTTTGTGTACACATCGAGAGGTGTGTAGCTCTGTATACACTTCGAGAGGTGTGTAGCTCTGTGTACACATCGAAAGGTGTGTAGCTCTTTGTGTATACACAGAGGCGTAAAGAACAAAAAGGCACAATGCCGTATCTAGAATAATACACTAATCACCCGCACATGGTCCGACTTGGACCATGTATGTGTACTCTGGCATGCTGAAACATCTCCAAGAAACCCGTAGTTAAACTGTTTCGTCTTACCGAAGGGCTGAAGATGGCTTCTTCATTTTGGTTTTAACCAGTATCTTATGTTCCCCAGCATCCTCATCTTGTTGCCCAGCATCCTCATCTTGTGTTGCCCAGCATCCTCATCTTGTGTTGCCCAGCATCCTCATCTTGTGTTGCCCAGCATCCTCATCTTGAGGTGTTGGGCTGCTACAGACACGCGGAGACACGCACAGCTGGGTCGTTCCTCAGACTTCACAGGCGATTCGGTAATTAACTTAATTCGATAGTGATCCGGGCAGAGCGAACTTGACTAACGTGTAGATGTGGGTTCACACACACACACACACACACACACACACACACACACACACACACACACACACACACACCAGCGATGGTTACGGACGATTATGCCAGCCTGCTCACGCCTCTCCTTAGTATTTTTTCCACGCAAGTGTCTGGTAGAACGCCTCGGCGGGCGTTCTAATTAATGACATCCCTGACAGTTATCGTGCGAGGGAAGGCCCCGGCGCCCCGGCACCGGCGTTAACGTCAAGACAGAAGGCCGATTTGACAATAACTTAGAAGTTGCCAGCGTCGCTGAGCGACGTTAAAGAACACTCAGCCAGGTACCAGCTGCAGTACCGTTGAGGCTGGTACCTCCTACAGTACCTTCGAGGCAGATACCTGCTATAGTACCTTTGAGGCAGGTACCTGGTACAGTACCGTCGAGACAGGTACCTGCTACAGTACCGTCGAGGCAGGCACCTGCTACAGTACCGTCCAGTCAAGTACCAAGAATAGTACCACCTCACACTAGCGTAAGAGAGCGAGCGTGAAAGGTATTTGTTGGTACATACTCAGACTATTTGTGTGTGTGTGTGTGTGTGTGTGTGTGTGTGTGTGTGTGTGTGTGTGTGTGTGTGTGTGTGTGTGTGACTTAGTGTATATCCTCTAGTCTAATAAATGCTTATGGTAGATTTGGTCAGACACTGCATGTTTGGGAACTCTCAGGGCACCGCTGTAACCATATGCGGGTTTAGCGCTTATTTTGGCGCTGTTTGTTCGTAATAGCCTGCCAGGTGATAGTGGTACCCTGGGTCTTCCCTTTATCTACCATGCCTGGTAGTGGTACCCTGGGTTTTCCCTTTATCTACCATGCCTGGTAGTGGTACCCTGGGTTTTCCCTTTATCTACCATGCCTGGTAGTGGTACCCTGGGTCTTCCCTTTATCTACCATGCCTGGTAGTGGTACCCTGGGTTTTCCCTTTATCTGCCATGCTTGGTAGTGGTACCCTGGGTCTTCCCTTCATCTACTATGCCTGGTAGTGGTACACTGGGTCTTTCCTTTATCTACCATGCCTGGTAGTGGTACCCTGGGTCTTCCCTTCATCTACTATGCCTGGTAGTGGTACCCTGAGTTTTCCCTTTATCTACCATGCCTGGTAGTGGTACCCTGGGTCTTCCCTTTATCTACCATGCCTGGTAGTGGTACCCTGGGTCTTCCCTTCATCTACCATGCCTGTTAGTGGTTCATGCTTAAAGATTAAAGGTCTTTACTTGCGGGTTTACCCCTCGAAGAAGGTTTCTTGATGCTGGTGAGGGGCTTTTGACCTACGAAATTAGACCAATGTTCCGATTCCTTGAATCAAGCCTGAATGCCATCCATTTTTCTATGGGTTTAGTGCTCCCCATGAATATAATAATAATGTACTTACGGATCTAAGAGCGAAGTTATATTGCCTTTGATGTGACTGTCAATAAAAGCTAATTGTGTATGGTTATGAGGAGAATTTTGTGTGTTCACTGTGGTCCTTCATGTAACCCTTCCTTCTTTTGTCCTGATACCTGGCTTGTCTCTATGTTGACCGACTCGGAATCCCAGTTTATGTTCTGGCTCAGTATACTCCTGTCCAACCTGTGGACCAAAACATACAGGAGTGGTTGGCACGTCCACACACATGGCACAAGGCTGTGGAGGTATGTTAGTGTCCCAGGGAATGAAGGGACAGATGCTGAAACAAAGACTGCTATAGGAAGCCCACTCTGTGGTAGACTTTTGCTTTACAGTACCTTTATAGGCCATATCCACATGTGGTAATCAATAACTTACAGGTGATAATGGGTGACGGATAATTGTCAAATGACTGATTTACTGATCGTATGGCTAACATACAGGTGTTAACTGACTTCCAGCTGGTAATGATTAATTTAAATGTGTTAAAATTGACTTACAGCTGTTGTTAATGACTGTCACATGGTGATAACTATCTTGTAGTTAATAATAACTGACTAACAGATGATAGTAACCGACTTAAAGGTACTAATAGTTAATCTGAAGG
>NC_091371.1:3871564-3894064 GCF_038502225.1 Cherax quadricarinatus | reverse complement strand
ACACACACAACTACACACACACACACACTACACAAACACACACACATACACATACACACTACACACACACACACACACACACACACACACACACACACACACACACACACACACACACACACACACACACACACACAATTAGCTAACAGCGGGAGGCTCAACACTGATAATGTCACTAAACGAAGGTCTCAAGGAGGCGATGCCGGAAACGTTTTTCTTCTCAGACGATCCTTTGTTGAGTTAGCATCCTCCACTTTCCTCCTCCTTCCTCCCCACCTCCTCCGTCCTTCCCACCTCCTTCCTCCTCCTCACTTCCATTTTTATGCCTCCTTTATCATATTTGCCCCTTCAATGCCTCCATCTTCGTCGCGGCTACTCTCCCTATCCATTTTTTGTCCCATATGTTGCATCCCTCCCCGTGTCTCCCCCCATCTTGTCTGTGTCTCTCTGCGAGATAAATATATCTCAGCTTTTCCTCCTCCCTGATCTCCAGTTCTGTCTCATACACAATATATCAGTACTTTGCTCTTGTATCCAGTTTTGCTAAATATATTATCAAATTCCTCATTATTTTTGTTTTTCCTCTGTATCTTGTGTATATTCCGTCCCTTCTGTACTCCTTTCCGTTCTTACTTCCCTTCCCTCTGCCCGCCACTTCTTCCCTTCCTTCTACCCTCTCCTGCCCTCCTTTTACTGTCTTCTCTCCACCCTTGGTCAGCCGGGGATGAAAGGTTTCAGTTCTTCATGGTGAGTGAGAGGGAGGGTTTCAGTGCTTCACGGTGAGAGGGAGGGTTTCAGTGCTTCACGGTGAGTGAGAGGGAGGGTTTCAGTGCTTCACGGTGAGTGAGAGGGAGGGTTTCAGTGCTTCACGGTGAGTGAGAGGGAGGGTTTCAGTGCTTCACGGTGAGAGGGAGGGTTTCAGTGCTTCACGGTGAGTGAGAGGGAGGGTTTCAGTGCTTCACGGTGAGTGAGAGGGAAGGTTTCAATGCTTCACAATGAGTGAGAGGGAAGGTTTCAGTGCTTCACGGTGAGAGGGTTGGTTTCAGTGTTTCACGGTTAGTGAGAGGGTTGGTTTCAGTGCTTCACGGTGAGTGAGAGGGTTGGTTTCAGTGCTTCACGGTGAGTGAGAGGGTTGGTTTCAGTGCTTCACGGTGAGTGAGAGGAGGCAGGATGCCTCAGATACCACACCCACGGTGTGTCAGGCTGGGCATTCCTCAGATGGTGTGGTTGGCACTGCCACACCCACTTAACGAGACCACACTACTAATCTTTGTGTAAATATTGTTGCAGGTGATCAACATGCTTGCATTCTCTGGCTTGCATCACTTCTTCCCCTCTGTCTCTCTCACTACACCTGAAATTTCACTGTCAGCAAAATTTTGGATAGGTATACAGCAAGCTTCATCGTGTCAACGTTTCGCTTTACACAGAACGAAACGTTGCCACAATGAAAGCTAGTTCTCCACCTGTCTTGGTAGGTAAGACACATAGGCAACAGTTAGGCAACTTTATTCCGAAACGTTTCGCCTACACAGTAGGCTTCTTCAGTCGAATACAGAAAGTAGGCAGGAACAGTAGAGATGTGAAGACGATGTAATCAGTCCATCACCCTTGAAGTCGTAGAATTTGAGGTTGTCAGTCCCTCGGCCTGGAGAAGTTCAGTTCCATAGTCTTACCTACCAACCTGTCGGTATTGTATACCATTTTGATGTTCATCCACCTGTCTTGTCTTCACTCGACGAAGATGTGTGAATCCTGTGAAGATTCGTTCCTGCCTCTACCCTCCACTGTAAGTAGTTGCTTAGGTTGAGAGAAAACAGTTATTTTGTTTCTAGTTTTTTGCCATCACTAGCATCATAGGCATGTAACATAACCTTAGTAAATACATGAGACATTTCTGCAGCATTTGCGTATATTGTGGAAACATTTCGCCAGCCAGTGGCTTCTTCAGTCCAATTCAGAGAACAGTGGAAGATGATGGGTAAGTTTGGGGTAATCAGTCCCTCAGCCTGGAATCGATATGTTCAGTTCAGTTTTGATGAAGGTACAATATATAGGTGAGGTGAAGCAGTGGTAGGTGGCGTTACCAGTGGAAAAATTCATTAATGGTTATGCCTATAAAACCACGGAATGGGCGAGGGTTTAACCCATGGCGAGTCCCAGAACTTCAAGTTAGTTGCCTGGAGTTCAATCCCCGCCCGTGTCTTAGTTTGTTTGCAGTCAGGTTGAGCAAGTATGAAGAATTCCTTGAACATCAAAATGGTATACAATACCGACAGGTTGTTAGGTAAGACACATATGCAACAGTTAGACAACTTTATTCCGAAACGTTTCGCCTACACAGTAGGCTGTGTAGGCTTCTTCAGTCGAATACAGAAAATAGGCAGGAACAGTAGAGATGTGAAGACGATGTAATCAGTCCATCACCCTTGTAGTCGTTGAATTTGAGGTTGTCAGTCCCTCGGCCTGGAGAAGTTCAGTTCCATAGTCAGGAACTATCTGATAGTTCCTGACTTTGGAACTGAAGAATTCCTTGGATCAAGATCCCAAGATGTTGCTGTGTTTGATAAATTTTGTATGAAAGGTTTTGAGAAGACTTAAGTTGATAAATGAGACAATTGTGCAATATTTGCGTATCAAACTACTACTCATCTCCCACAGTTCTTCTCTGTATTGGATCGGAAACGTTTCGCCACTGGCTGGCGAAACGTTTCCAGGATAATGATACCCAAATTTGGCACAGTGGAAGATGAAGGTTAAGTTTGAGGTAATCAGTCCCTCAGCCTGGAATCAGTTTTAAAAACCACTTATACAAATACCCTTGGTAAAATACACCATATAGAATAACCTGATTTATCTAACTTATCTAAAAATTTGCATATAATAATTTTTTTTTCTTGTTAAACAATAAAACACTTGTCCAACATCTGGGTATCTTGATAAAGCTCTACGTAGAGTCGGAGACAATGCCAAGGAGTCAATATTACATATTATTATTATTACTACTACTGCTATATTACTACTACTACTACTACTATCTTGTACCTGACAATGTACCTTACGCCCTAGCTGACGTGTACCTTGTGTTCTGAGTGTACCTTGTGCCATGACACTGTACCTTACGCCCTAACTGACCTGTACCTTGTGTTCTGTGTGTACCTTGTGCCATGACAATGTACATTACGCCCTAACTGACCTGTACCTTGTGTTCTGTGTGTACCTTGTGCCATGACAATATACCTTACGCCTTAACTGACCTGTTCCTTGTGTTCTGAATGTACCTTGTGTTCTGAGTGTATCTTGTGCCCTCACTAATCGTGTACCTTGTTTGTACCTGCAGGCGGATGTTCCCGACGGTGCGAGCGTCTTTTACGGGGCTCAAGACAGAGCAACGGTACGCAGTTCTCCTCGACATTGTACCTGTCGATAACAAGCGGTACAGGTGAGTCTATGTACCTCTGTATAGAGCTTGGGACAACATTCTGCCTTGTATGGAGCTTGGGACTACGTTTCACTGTGTAGACCTTTGAACAATATTAGATATAGGTGAGTACAAATAGGAAGCGCGTCTGTCTGGCGCTCAGCAGACGGAGGATGTGATGAATGGTTTGAAAAACCGACAAGTTGAAGATTGAGACACTTATGCAGCATATGGGAATCTTTATTCAGGAAACGTTTCGCCACACAGTGGCTTCATCAGTCCAATACAAAGAGGAAGGCGTAAGGAGAGGAGGAGAATGAGGTAATCAGTCCCTCAACCTGGAGTCGATGTGTTCAGTCCATCAATCTTGTAGAATGTACAGCATAGGGCCGTAGACGTGGCTTATAAACTGTAGTGAGGTGACGTGAAGCAGATGGAGGCGGGGTCATAGTGGTACCATCCACTAGTCGAAGTAGGTCTTCGTCCAAAGGTTGAACAAGTGTTGAAGAATTCTTTGTAACAAGATCCCATGATGCTGCAGTGTCTGACAGTTGAGATGCTGCATAAGTGTCTCAATCTTCAACTTGTCGGTTTTTCAAACCATTCATCACAACTGTCAGACACTGCAGCATCATGGGATCTTGTTACAAAGAATTCTTCAACACTTGTTCAACCTTTGGACGAAGACCTACTTCGACTAGTGGATGGTACCACTATGACCCCGCCTCCATCTGCTTCACGTCACCTCACTACAGTTTATAAGCCACGTCTACGGCCCTATGCTGTACATTCTACAAGATTGATGGACTGAACACATCGACTCCAGGTTGAGGGACTGATTACCTCATTCTCCTCCTCTCCTTACGCCTTCCTCTTTGTATTGGACTGATGAAGCCACTGTGTGGCGAAACGTTTCCTGAATAAAGATTCCCATATGCTGCATAAGTGTCTCAATCTTCAGACGGAGGATCGAGCCTCTATTACGTCTTGCGCTGAATGACCCACATGGGTCTAACGCTTAACATGAATTTGAACAATATTTCACTATGTAGAGCTTATAACTTTTCACACTGTCTAAAGACTGGGAAAATGTTTCTCTGTAGGACTTCAGACAACGTTTTTGCCTCATGTAGAACTAGGCACAACGTTTTACTCTGTATAGAGCCTAGGAACACGATACTTTCTGTGTAGAGCTCGGACATTGTTTCACTTTGTGTTTAGACTTTGATTAGAGTTTGCCACCGAAACTTCTAGTTTATTGCGTGTTCCATATGTATCCTGTAGAGGGTAGCACAAGTACATACGGATACGCAAAAGACCTAGGAAGTAGACTCCAAAAGGGTTAACAGAAGTGCAACTGGATTAATAGCTACAGTTGACTTATCTGTTGCAATGATATTCTGTGAAATGGCTGGAACAACGTTTTGCTGTGTAGAGCTCGGCAAAACTACACCCGGAGAAACGTTGCCCCAAGTAAATAGTGTTGTGCAACGAGTTTTTTTCAGTGTGGTCGGCAGCACAAGATAAACCCGGTTTACCTCGAAGGGCCAGAGAGTTGAGATGCACGGAAAATAAGTTGAATAAATATGTTTTGTTTTACATCAGTAAGATAAATATTATTAATAGTTTAGGTTACTAATAAATAATATCTTACTTGATAAGTAGATAAGTACTGATAAGTAGATGATGACACTTGCTTCAGTTAAGTATCTTTGTTGGGATTTCCCCAATCAATGGCTACATTAATTCACTACAAAGTAAGCCAGTGGGAGATTTTTCCTCAGTCTGCAGGTGATACACATATTAGTGGTAAGGTAAGACACATATGCAACAGTTAGACAACTTTATTCCGAAACGTTTCGCCTACACAGTAGGCTTCTTCATTCGAATACAGAAAGTAGGCAGGAACAGTAGAGATGTGAAGACGATGTAATCAGTCCATCACCCTTGTAGTCGTAGAATTTGAGGTTGTCAGTCCCTCGGCCTGGAGAAGTTCAGTTCCATAGTCAGGTGTAGGCGAAACGTTTCGGAATAAAGTTGTCTAACTGTTGCATATGTGTCTTACCTAACAACCTGTCGGTATTGTATACCATTTTGATGTTCATATTAGTGGTAAATAATGACTGATTACTTCGTCTTCCACCGTCTTCTGTATATATTTCTACAGTTTTCACATTATGTCCATGAATTGATAGTCACTGGATGGCGGAACGTCTACAGAGTAAAGATATGTATATGATGTTCTCGTGTCTAATTCATCTATAGGTGATATGTTCACCTTGTTATAAAGTATGGCATGTTTATTTATTCAGCTAATTTTCAGTCCAGCAACCTGGATAGTCTTGAATATATCTCTAGGCTGTGGGACCGACTACCTCACTCCTCCTTCAAGTCTTCCTGTACTGGATTGGTAAGGCCACTGATTGGCGAAACGTTCCAACACTAAGCATACCTAAGTGCCGCACATGTCTTTTCACTCAGAATATTTTCAGTAAACTAGGTAAATGCTTCCTGATTTGGGTGTTAGTCTTGTGATGACCCACCACTGGTCTTATCTACTTGCCGTATCCGCGAACACTTGTTTTGGAAATAAGACACTGGTAGCAGAGAATCCTTTTAGCATAACGTTTCGCATAAAGCCGGGCTTTATCTAGTATGTAATAAAGTTGGTAGAATTACCGACAATATGTAAAGTAAAAGGACACAAGTGCAACTTATGTGACATTTATTGTGGCAACGTTTCGCTCTCCAGGAGCTTTATCAAGCCATTACGTAATGGCTTGATAAAGCTCCTGGAGAGCGAAACGTTGCCACAATAAATGTCACATAAGTTGCACTTGTGTCCTTTTACTTTATCTAGTATGTAGGAATAAGCAAATTCACTGCTTTCTAAGGCAAACGAGCACCATGAGGTCAGGCTTGGAAAAGGCAGGTCACATTTGAGGTCAGATATAGGTGAGGTCAGGTACTGGTTAGATTAGGGAGGTGGGGGTATGGTGACACGTTTATAATGTTTATTATATAAATCATAGGCAATGTGAATAATAGGTGCAGCCAACATGTACATTCCACTGTTTTGCTTAATGGTTCTAGTGAGGTGGATCACTGCTCCTCTCAAAATTCTGCGTCTTGTTCTGTCATTCTCGTGGTGCAGCAACTGTGCTCTTGAACATAAATGGTTTACAATACCGACAAGAGGAGCAATTACACACTTGTGGAGCATCTGGGTATCTTTATTTATGAAGATTGAGACACTTATGCAGCATATGGGAATCTTTATTCAGGAAACGTTTCGCCACACAGTGGCTTCATCAGTCCAATACAAAGAGGAAGGCGTAAGGAGAGGAGGAGTATGAGGTAATCAGTCCCTCAGCCTGGAGTCGATGTGTTCAGTCCACATCGACTCCAGGCTGAGGGACTGATTACCTCAAACTCCTCCTCTCCTTACACCTGCTTTGCATTGGACTCATGAAGCCACTGTGTGGCGAAACGTTTCCTGAATAAAGATTCCCATATGCTGCATAAGTGTCTCAATCTTCAACTTGTCGGTTTTTCAAACCATTCATCACATCTTTATTTATAGAAGTTTCACCCGCCAGGGACTTTATCAATACAAGACTGCGGTGCTCTTCATCTCCAGGGCTGAGGGACTGATTACTTCATCTTTTGTATATATTTCTTCATATTATGTCCTTGTATTGATAAAACAACTGGCTGGCGAAATGTCTACAAATAAAGATACCCAGATGTTGCACGTGTCTAATTCCTCAGCTGTGCTCTTCCTTAGTCCATGACGTGAGGATGATGGTTGCCATGGACTACGCATGTGTTGTTTCTCTCTCCTGCAGGATATGTTCCTGAAGGCGTGTCTGAAGGCCTCGGCAGATTTCCCCGACGTAAACTTTATCGCAGCCACGATTCCAACATCTATTTTTCGTTAACCAACCTGTGCTTCAAGGCCCTTTGCATCGTAATCCGTTCCTCACGTTAATTTTCCCATCGCTTAAAAACAGAAATCAAGAAGCAAAAAAATTTTTTTTGCTTGTTTTATAAACAATATGGTTAAAAAAAAAAACTTTTTACTCTTTCACGAGAATACTGAGGAGAGTATCAAGATGATCTGTTTATCGCAATTATCACACGGTGTGCTGTATACTTTTGCTGTGCAAAACGTTCTGGGTTTACGGCTTCTGGTGATCTGATAGTTTCGGTAGTAGGGCTGCTACATCTCTGTTGTCTTCACTGAGAATCAGGGTGATAATGATGGCAGTCTGGCTAGTGGGAAGGACCAGTCGCCTGTCGAAGTCGGTATCCTTGTTATGCGCGCTGTTGAAGGAAGACTCTGTGGATAATGTGTGAGGTATTCATCACTGCGAATTTGGAGTGCTCAGAAGTAACATAATACACCCCGCTTGGTTCTGAGGTCAGGGTGAGAGAGGTACCGTACTGGGTCATCCTTATTGGTGGGTTTTCTGTATACTTCTCATTTGCGTATCTCCATCTTTGATGAGTAAGACGTACAGACAAGGTAAGGGCTACCTCACCTTCTAGTGTAAACTGTATGGAGGACTCAGCCATGTTAGGTGAATTTGTAAACAGTGATGTTGAAACGCCTTAGGAATGATGAGAGATATCATCCACACATCTAAGCCAAATGTTATGTCGTGAGTGGATGATAGTAGTAGAGGTAGAAGGTGAGGATATTGTCGCAGAACAAGTGGTAATCACAAGTAGAACCATTGGTACTCAACTCGAAGTGGCAATGGTGTAACACGAATAGTGTAAATTAGGAAGAGTACTAATCTAGTAGTGGTAGTTGTTGCCCACGTCTTCCATACATTTCTTTCTCTCCTGTTAGGTAAGACACATATGCAACAGTTAGACAACTTTATTCCGAAACGTTTCGCCTACACAGTAGGCTTCTTCAGTCGAATACAGAAAATAGGCAGGAACAGTAGAGATGTGAAGACGATGTAATCAGTCCATCACCCTTGTAGTCGTAGAATTTGAGGTTGTCAGTCCCTCGGCCTGGAGAAGTTCAGTTCCATAGTCAGGAACTATCTCAGATAGTTCCTGACTATGGAACTGAACTTCTCCAGGCCGAGGGACTGACAACCTCAAATTCTACGACTACAAGGGTGATGGACTGATTACATCGTCTTCACATCTCTACTGTTCCTGCCTATTTTCTGTATTCGACTGAAGAAGCCTACTGTGTAGGCGAAACGTTTCGGAATAAAGTTGTCTAACTGTTGCATATGTGTCTTACCTAACAACCTGTCGGTATTGTATACCATTTTGATGTTCATCTTTCTCTCCTGTAAATTCAATGACTTTTTTCAATATGGTAAAGTATATTTTGTGTCCCTGTTTTCATGTTGGCAGTGACTGGAAGGTAGGAAGAGAGCCTTCTGATTTTCTGTCCTGGACTAACACACCTAACATATGATAGTTCTTGTAATAAAGTTGGTAGAATTACCGACAATATGTAAAGTAAAAGGACACAAGTGCAACTAATGTGACATTTATTGTAGCAACGTTTCGCTCTCCAGGAGCTTTATCAAGCCATTACAAACAATACATGGACACAGAGGGTATATAAAGGCTCAGAGTGAGGTGAATACTAGTGAGGTACCATTTCGATGTTCACTAGTGGTAGTAGTAGTAGTAGTAGTAGTAGTGGTAGTGACAAAAGCAATTAATTCGAACATGAGTAAAAGGATATAAAAGCTATTACTTGGGTAACATAAAAATAGGTTGGACAAATATAAACTGGAATGAGGCAGGTTGTTTCAGTGTTCACTCTCTGTGCTTTGTGTAGTATAACAGGAGAGACTATGTGATGGCAGGGTTTACTGTTTTCAGGAGGATTCTTGCTAAGACTTCGGAGATGGTGAAGCTGCCGTTGTTTTGTTTAATTGTATTCGAAACAGCGATCAGTGCTGATTCAAGGCACTTGCGTGTGCGGAAATTAGTTTCTTTTATCACTAATTGGGCGTCTCTGAATTTCATAAGATGATTGGTGGAATTTCGGTGTTGTACACAGGCGTTGTTTAAGTTGTCGTTCCTACATGCGTATATGTGTTCATTGAGGCGGGTGTCGAGGTTTCTTGCTGTTTCACCTACGTAGATCTTGTCACAGCCTCCACAGGGTATAGTGTAAACTCCTGCATTGACTGGTTCGTGGTGCTTGGGTTTTGTCCTGGTTAGATCCTTTATTGAAGTGGTAGAAGCGATGGCGACTCTGGTGTTAGCTTGTGAAAGTACTTTTGAGACGTTTAGTGCAACCTGGCTGTTGGGAAGAATTATAACTTTGTTGGGAGCGGTGTTGATGCGTGGAGAATTGATGATCTGAAGAGCTCTTTTCTTGCAGTCTTTGATGAAAAAAGAAGGAAATTGTAACTCAGTGAATGTTTGGTGAATGTAAGTACATTCCTCGTCAAGAAACTCAGGACTACAAATTCGGTATGCTCTTAGGAAAAACCCGATGATGATGCCTCTTTTGGTCTTGGTATCTTGACTGGAATAGAAGTGTGTGAGATCATTTTTATTGGTGGGTTTCCGATAAACTTGAAATCTTAGGTTGTTGTCTACTTTGTGAATGAGGACGTCGAGGAAAGGTAGCTTGTCATTGGACTCTTCTTCTAGTGTAAACTGAATCGCTGGTTCAACTGCGTTGAGCCTTGCCTGAAGATCCCGTACATCAAAACGTTTTGGAGTTATTACGAGGACATCGTCCACGTAACGTAACCAAGTGACGCTTGAAGGGATGATGTTGGCGAAGTGTTCAGACTCTAGGTGTTCCATGTATAAGTTGGCTAGGACGGCACTTATTGGGGACCCCATTCCCATGCCGTAGGTTTGTTTGTAGAGCTTGTTATTGAAGGAAAAACAGTTGAAGTTAACACAGAGTTCAATCAAGTCAACAAAATCTCCGGGAGGTAAAGGAAGATTAAGGTCCTGGTTGACTTTACGTCGTAGAACCTCGATGGCTTTTTTTGTAGGTACTTTTGTGAAGAGGGAAGTCACATCCAAACTGCTTAGTTTCTTGTTACGGATGGAGAGGTTACGGATGCGGTTGAGAAGGTCGCCTGAGTGTTTAAGATGAGCGGGGCTGATGGTCCCCAGAAGGCAGGAAAGATGTTTGGCAAGAACTCCGGCTAGTTTGTGTGGAGCACTGCCTATTCCTGACGTGATTGGTCTGAGAGGAATATTGTGTTTATGGGTCTTGGGTAAACCATACATGTGTGCTGGTTTAGGGTTGCTTGGTAACAAGTACAGAAGTTTCTTCCCTTCTCTAGTGCGTTTGAGTATTTGTCTGCTTTTGTATAGAAAGTCTTTGGAGAGCGTCTCCCACTGTTGAGTGCTGATAGGTTCGTATGTAGATTGATCATTCAAAAGGTCCATCATTTTAGTGTTGTAGTCACTGGTGTTGAGTATGACGACTCCACCTCCTTTGTCGGCGGTGGTGACGATAATGTTGGGGTCGTTGGCGAGGTCCTTAAGGGCAGTGATGTATCTTCTAGGAAGACTAGAAGAAGAAGGTTCACATAAAGCTGCAGTGAGAAGGCCCTGTATATAACCCTTCTGGAAGTTGCTGTCACTGTGTCTATGGTTCCTGGTATGTGACGATAAGTTGTTTATCAGGGATTCGCGTCCCATATCCTTCAACCGACTGTTAGTGCAGAGGTACTGAAGTTTGCGATTGAGTTTGATCTTCTGTTGGAGGTTAGCTGTGGTGACTGTGCTGAGAATATGCTCAGCAGTGTGTTGGTTTACCCAAGACCCATAAACACAATATTCCTCTCAGACCAATCACGTCAGGAATAGGCAGTGCTCCACACAAACTAGCCGGAGTTCTTGCCAAACATCTTTCCTGCCTTCTGGGGACCATCAGCCCCGCTCATCTTAAACACTCAGTACCTACCAAAAAAGCCATCGAGGTTCTACGACGTAAAGTCAACCAGGACCTTAATCTTCCTTTACCTCCCGGAGATTTTGTTGACTTGATTGAACTCTGTGTTAACTTCAACTGTTTTTCCTTCAATAACAAGCTCTACAAACAAACCTACGGCATGGGAATGGGGTCCCCAATAAGTGCCGTCCTAGCCAACTTATACATGGAACACCTAGAGTCTGAACACTTCGCCAACATCATCCCTTCAAGCGTCACTTGGTTACGTTACGTGGACGATGTCCTCGTAATAACTCCAAAACGTTTTGATGTACGGGATCTTCAGGCAAGGCTCAACGCAGTTGAACCAGCGATTCAGTTTACACTAGAAGAAGAGTCCAGTGACAAGCTACCTTTCCTCGACGTCCTCATTCACAAAGTAGACAACAACCTAAGATTTCAAGTTTATCGGAAACCCACCAATAAAAATGATCTCGCACACTTCTATTCCAGTCAAGATACCAAGACCAAAAGAGGCATCATCATCGGGTTTTTCCTAAGAGCATACCGAATTTGTAGTCCTGAGTTTCTTGACGAGGAATGTACTTACATTCACCAAACATTCACTGAGTTACAATTTCCTTCTTTTTTCATCAAAGACTGCAAGAAAAGAGCTCTTCAGATCATCAATTCTCCACGCATCAACACCGCTCCCAACAAAGTTATAATTCTTCCCAACAGCCAGGTTGCACTAAACGTCTCAAAAGTACTTTCACAAGCTAACACCAGAGTCGCCATCGCTTCTACCACTTCAATAAAGGATCTAACCAGGACAAAACCCAAGCACCACGAACCAGTCAATGCAGGAGTTTACACTATACCCTGTGGAGGCTGTGACAAGATCTACGTAGGTGAAACAGCAAGAAACCTCGACACCCGCCTCAATGAACACATATACGCATGTAGGAACGACAACTTAAACAACGCCTGTGTACAACACCGAAATTCCACCAATCATCTTATGAAATTCAGAGACGCCCAATTAGTGATAAAAGAAACTAATTTCCGCACACGCAAGTGCCTTGAATCAGCACTGATCGCTGTTTCGAATACAATTAAACAAAACAACGGCAGCTTCACCATCTCCGAAGTCTTAGCAAGAATCCTCCTGAAAACAGTAAACCCTGCCATCACATAGTCTCTCCTGTTATACTACACAAAGCACAGAGAGTGAACACTGAAACAACCTGCCTCATTCCAGTTTATATTTGTCCAACCTATTTTTATGTTACCCAAGTAATAGCTTTTATATCCTTTTACTCATGTTCGAATTAATTGCTTTTGTCACTACCACTACTACTACTACTACTACTACTACCACTAGTGAACATCGAAATGGTACCTCACTAGTATTCACCCCACTCTGAGCCTTTATATACCCTCTGTGTCCATGTATTGTTTGTAATGGCTTGATAAAGCTCCTGGAGAGCGAAACGTTGCTACAATAAATGTCACATTAGTTGCACTTGTGTCCTTTTACTTTACATGATAGTTCTTAATCTGTGTTTTTCTCACAGTGAGCGAAACGTTTCTTGATAAATATCAGTATTTGGTTTCTTTGACATTACTGCTATTACTATTATTACTACTACTACTATTACTACTACTACTACTATTACTATTATTACTACTACTATTATTACTACTACTATTACTACTACTACTATTACTATTATTACTATTACTGTTGCTATTACTACTACTAGTGATAATGTCCACACAGGTACGCGTACCACAGGTCGTCGTGGTTGGTAGCAGGAAAAGCGGACCCACCGCCTCCCTACCGTCTCTACGCTCACCCTGACTCACCCTACACCGGCGACCAACTCAAGAAGCAGATTGTCTCCTTCGAGAAAGTCAAACTCACCAACAACGAGATGGACAAACACGGCCAGGTGAGGCCCTTATTATCCTCAAAATTGTATTTATTACTTTTTATTATTTGATTTCGTAGACCGTTTCCTCACTAAGGTGGGATTACCCGAAGAAACATATTTCCCATCACTCAGCCAATAGATGTCGTGCCAGAAGTTTATGAATTTTACATTTCAAATGAGTAGTAATGGAAGTGGAAAGAAAACTAACGACCAGAAATATTAGAAAACTGCTATAAGGCGATAAAAACAGAGATAAATTAGGTGAGTATGTGGCTCCTGCCTCTTCCACTTTATTGGCCAGGTCGTTCCACTTCCTGACAACTCTGACATAAGAAATACTTCCTAACATCTCTGTGATTCATCTGTATTTTCAGTTTCCTGCTGTGCCCTAGTGTTACTATTTTCAGTGAGATTAAGACACATGTGCAACATCTGGGTATCTTTATTGTAGACGTTTCGCCATCCAGTGGCTTTATCAAAACAAATTCTAGGACATAACTTGAAGACAGTAGAACTATGTACAGAAGATGAGGTAATCAGTCCCTCAACCTAGGAGCAGGTGCGAAGAGCACCATAGTCGTGGAGAATCTCCAATTTGCAAAGCTACCCAAGAAATAAGCTCTGATGTGCAAGTCCCACTCAAATCCAACCCCTCCCACTCATGTACTTATCCAACCTAAATTTGAAACTACCCAAAGTCCTAGCCTCAATAATCCAACTAGGTAGACTGTTCCACTCATCAACTACCCTATTTCCAAACCAATATTTTCCTATGTCCTTTCTAAATCTAAACTTATCTAATTTAAATCCATTACTGCGGGTTCTCTCATGGAGAGATATCCTCAAGACCTTGTTAATATCCCCTTTATTAATACCCATCTTCCACTTATACACTTCGATCAGGTCTCCCCTCATTCTTCGTCTAACAAGTGAATGTAACTTAAGAGTCTTCAATCTTTCTTCATAAGGAAGATTTCTAATGCTATGTATTAATTTAGTCATCCTACGCTGAATGTTTTCTAACGAATTTATGTCCATTCTGTAATATGGAGACCAGAATTGAGCTGCATAATCTAGGTGAGGCCTTACCAATGATGTATAAAGCTGCAGTATGACCTCTGGACTTCTGTTGCTTACACTTCTTGATATAAATCCCAGTAATCTATTTGCCTTATTACGTACGCTTAGGCATTGCTGTCTTGGTTTAAGGTTGCTGCTTACCATAACCCCCAAGTCCTTTTCGCAATCTGTATGGCTAAGTTCTACATTATTTAACTTGTGACGAATGGTTTGAAAAACCGACAAGTTGAAGATTGAGACACTTATGCAGCATATGGGAATCTTTATTCAGGAAACGTTTCGCCACACAGTGGCTTCATCAGTCCAATACAAAGAGGCGTAAGGAGAGGAGGAGAATGAGGTAATCAGTCCCTCAACCTGGAGTCGATGTGTTCAGTCCATCAATCTTGTAGAATGTACAGCATAGGGCCGTAGACGTGGCTTATATACTGTAGTGAGGTGACGTGAAGCAGATGGAGGCGGGGTCGTAGTGGTACCATCCACTAGTCGAAGTAGGTCTTCGTCCAAAGGTTGAACAAGTGTTGAAGAATTCTTTGTAACAAGACCCCATGATGCTGCCGTGTCTGACAGTTGTGACGAATGGTTTGAAAAACCGACAAGTTGAAGATTGAGACACTTATGCAGCATATGGGAATCTTTATTCAGGAAACGTTTCGCCACACAGTGGCTTCATCAGTCCAATACAAAGAGGCGTAAGGAGAGGAGGAGAATGAGGTAATCAGTCCCTCAACCTGGAGTCGATGTGTTCAGTCCATCAATCTTGTAGAATGTACAGCATAGGGCCGTAGACGTGGCTTATATACAGTAGTGAGGTGACGTGAAGCAGATGGAGGCGGGGTCGTAGTGGTACCATCCACTAGTCGAAGTAGGTCTTCGTCCAAAGGTTGAACAAGTGTTGAAGAATTCTTTGTAACAAGACCCCATGATGCTGCCGTGTCTGACAGTTGTGACGAATGGTTTGAAAAACCGACAAGTTGAAGATTGAGACACTTATGCAGCATATGGGAATCTTTATTCAGGAAACGTTTCGCCACACAGTGGCTTCATCAGTCCAATACAAAGAGGCGTAAGGAGAGGAGGAGAATGAGGTAATCAGTCCCTCAACCTGGAGTCGATGTGTTCAGTCCATCAATCTTGTAGAATGTACAGCATAGGGCCGTAGACGTGGCTTATATACTGTAGTGAGGTGACGTGAAGCAGATGGAGGCGGGGTCGTAGTGGTACCATCCACTAGTCGAAGTAGGTCTTCGTCCAAAGGTTGAACAAGTGTTGAAGAATTCTTTGTAACAAGACCCCATGATGCTGCCGTGTCTGACAGTTGTGACGAATGGTTTGAAAAACCGACAAGTTGAAGATTGAGACACTTATGCAGCATATGGGAATCTTTATTCAGGAAACGTTTCGCCACACAGTGGCTTCATCAGTCCAATACAAAGAGGCGTAAGGAGAGGAGGAGAATGAGGTAATCAGTCCCTCAGACACGGCAGCATCATGGGGTCTTGTTACAAAGAATTCTTCAACACTTGTTCAACCTTTGGACGAAGACCTACTTCGACTAGTGGATGGTACCACTACGACCCCGCCTCCATCTGCTTCACGTCACCTCACTACAGTATATAAGCCACGTCTACGGCCCTATGCTGTACATTCTACAAGATTGATGGACTGAACACATCGACTCCAGGTTGAGGGACTGATTACCTCATTCTCCTCCTCTCCTTACGCCTCTTTGTATTGGACTGATGAAGCCACTGTGTGGCGAAACGTTTCCTGAATAAAGATTCCCATATGCTGCATAAGTGTCTCAATCTTCAACTTGTCGGTTTTTCAAACCATTCGTCACAACTGTCAGACACGGCAGCATCATGGGGTCTTGTTACAAAGAATTCTTCAACACTTGTTCAACCTTTGGACGAAGACCTACTTCGACTAGTGGATGGTACCACTACGACCCCGCCTCCATCTGCTTCACGTCACCTCACTACAGTATATAAGCCACGTCTACGGCCCTATGCTGTACATTCTACAAGATTGATGGACTGAACACATCGACTCCAGGTTGAGGGACTGATTACCTCATTCTCCTCCTCTCCTTACGCCTCTTTGTATTGGACTGATGAAGCCACTGTGTGGCGAAACGTTTCCTGAATAAAGATTCCCATATGCTGCATAAGTGTCTCAATCTTCAACTTGTCGGTTTTTCAAACCATTCGTCACAACTGTCAGACACGGCAGCATCATGGGGTCTTGTTACAAAGAATTCTTCAACACTTGTTCAACCTTTGGACGAAGACCTACTTCGACTAGTGGATGGTACCACTACGACCCCGCCTCCATCTGCTTCACGTCACCTCACTACAGTATATAAGCCACGTCTACGGCCCTATGCTGTACATTCTACAAGATTGATGGACTGAACACATCGACTCCAGGTTGAGGGACTGATTACCTCATTCTCCTCCTCTCCTTACGCCTCTTTGTATTGGACTGATGAAGCCACTGTGTGGCGAAACGTTTCCTGAATAAAGATTCCCATATGCTGCATAAGTGTCTCAATCTTCAACTTGTCGGTTTTTCAAACCATTCGTCACAACTGTCAGACACGGCAGCATCATGGGGTCTTGTTACAAAGAATTCTTCAACACTTGTTCAACCTTTGGACGAAGACCTACTTCGACTAGTGGATGGTACCACTACGACCCCGCCTCCATCTGCTTCACGTCACCTCACTACAGTATATAAGCCACGTCTACGGCCCTATGCTGTACATTCTACAAGATTGATGGACTGAACACATCGACTCCAGGTTGAGGGACTGATTACCTCATTCTCCTCCTCTCCTTACGCCTCTTTGTATTGGACTGATGAAGCCACTGTGTGGCGAAACGTTTCCTGAATAAAGATTCCCATATGCTGCATAAGTGTCTCAATCTTCATTATTTAACTTATAAGTGCTAGGGTTATGGACACTCCCGAGCTTCAGAACCTTACATTTATCTACATTGAACTGCATCTGCCACTTTTCTGACCAAGAGTAGAGTTTGTCTAAATCCTCCTGAAGTTCCCTAACATCTACGTTTGAATCAATTATCCTACCTATCTTCGTGTCATCGGCGAATTTGCACTTGTAATTCCTTCATCAAGATCATTGATATATATTATAAACAACAACGGGCCCAAGACTGATCCCTGTGGAACGCCACTTGTTACTGATCCCCACTCGGATTTAACCCCATTTATGGACACTCTCTGCTTCCTGTCTGTGAGCCATGATTCGTTCCACGAGAGCACACTTCCCTCAATGCCATGAGCTGCTACTTTCTTCAACAGTCTTTGGTGCGGAACTCTATCAAATGCCTTACTAAAATCTAAGAAAATAATATCAAATTCTTTATCGTGGTCAACAGCCTCAAAAGCTTTACTGAAGAAATTTAATAAATTAGTTAGACAAGACCGGCCTCTTGTGAATCCACGCTGAGTATCATCAATCAAGCTATGCTTATCGAGATGGCTTCTTATAATCTCAGCTATAATTGACTCTAGTAATTTGCCTACAATTGAGGTCAGGCTTATTGGGCGGTAATTTGACGGTAACGACTTGTCCCCTGTTTAAAAAATAGGAATTACATTAGCCATCTTCCACATATCAGACACTACACCTGTTTGAGGAGATAAATTAAAAATATTAGTTAATGGTTCACAGACTTCCATTTTGCATTCCTTAAGAACCCTTGAAAAAACCTCATCAGGACCTGGTGAACATTAAAATGGTATAAAATACCGACAGGTTGTTAGGTAAGACACATATGCAACAGTTAGGTATCTTTATTTTGAAACGTTTCGCCTACACAGTAGGCTTCTTCAGTCGAGTACAGAAAAGTTGATAGAAGCAGAAGATACTTGAAGACGATGTAATCAGTCCATCACCCTTAAAGCTTTGAGGTGGTCAGTCCCTCAGTCTGGAGAGCATTGTTCCATAGAATGAAACAATATGGAGATGAAGTGACAGGATGGAGCCTATTTATAGCGCCAACAGGTGAGACGTAGGTCACTAGGAGAGGTAAGAACTCAGATGTTGGGAGGTCAGGTCCCTCTCAAATCCAGCCGTTCTCACTTCATCTCCATATTGTTTCATTCTATGGAACAATGCTCTCCAGACTGAGGGACTGACCACCTCAAAGCTTTAAGGGTGATGGACTGATTACATCGTCTTCAAGTATCTTCTGCTTCTATCAACTTTTCTGTACTCGACTGAAGAAGCCTACTGTGTAGGCGAAACGTTTCAAAATAAAGATACCTAACTGTTGCATATGTGTCTTACCTAACAACCTGTCGGTATTTTATACCATTTTAATGTTCAACCTGTCAGACACTGCAACACAAGGGTATCTTGGTACAGACCTACAATCAACTTTTACAACCTCTACTAGTGAGAACGGCTGGATTTGAGAGGGACCTGACCTCCCAACATCTGAGTTCTTACCTCTCCTAGTGACCTACGTCTCACCTGTTGGCGCTATAAATAGGCTCCATCCTGTCACTTCATCTCCATATTGTTTCATTCTATGGAACAATGCTCTCCAGACTGAGGGACTGACCACCTCAAAGCTTTAAGGGTGATGGACTGATTACATCGTCTTCAAGTATCTTCTGCTTCTATCAACTTTTCCGTACTCGACTGAAGAAGCCTACTGTGTAGGCGAAACGTTTCAAAATAAAGATACCTAACTGTTGCATATGTGTCTTACCTAACAGGACCTGGTGACTTATTTTGCTTCAGTCGGTCTATCTGCTTCACAACCATTTCACTAGTGACTGTGATGTTACATAATTTATCTTCTTCTGGCCCACTATAAAAATTAATTACCGGAATATTATTAGTGTCTTCCTGTGTAAAAACCGAGAGAAAATAATTATTTAAAATCGAGCACATTTCATTCTCTTTGTGAGTAAGATGCCCATAGTTATTTTTAAGGGGACCTATCTTATCTCTAACTTTTGTTCTATATACCTGGAAAAAACTTTTTGGGTTAGTTTTAGAATCCCTAGCAACTTTAATTTCATAGTCCCTTTTAGCTTTTCTTATCCCCTTTTTAATGTCCCTCTTAATGTCAATATACTGATTCATAAGATGACCCTCGCCTCTTTTGATACGCCTATAAATTCCTTTCTTATGCCCTAGTAGATATTTCAGCCTATTATTCATCCATTTTGGGTCATTTCTATTTGATCTAATTTCTTTATATGGGATAAACATTCTCTGAGCAGCATGTATAGTGTTCAGAAAACTGTCATATTGATAGTTCTCTTCGTTACCCCAGTCAACAGATGATAAGTGTTCTCTAAGACCATCGTAATCTGCTAAGCGAAAATCTGGGACTGTTACTGAGTTATCCCTACTATCATACTTCCATTCAATGCTATATGTAATTGATTTGTGGTCGCTAGCACCCAGTTCCTCTGAAACTTCTAAATTATTAACAAGGGATTCGTTGTTTGCCAGAACTAAGTCAAGCAGGTTATTACCCCTTGTAGGTTCTGTCACAAACTGCTTCAAAAAACAGTCCTGAACTACTTCTAAGAAGTCGTATGATTCTAAATTCCCAGTCAAGAAATTCCAATCAATATAACTAAAGTTAAAGTCTCCTAGAATTACTACATTATCGTGCCTTGTGGCCCTAACAATTTCCTCCCATAGTAGTCTCCCCTGGTCTCTATCTAAATTTGGGGGACGGTATATCACACCTAAAATTAATTTTTCATGCCCCTCTGAAAATTCTATCCAGACTCTGTATGTGTTACTTCAGACTTAATACCCGTTTTTATGCAACAGTTCAAGCGATCTCGGACATACAATGCCACCCCACCCCCCTTTCCGACACTTCTATCTACTTGGAACAATTTAAAACCCTGGATGTGACATTCTGCAGGCATGTCCCGACTTTTTGAATTAAACCTCGTCTCAGTAATGGCAAATACATCTATGTTACCTGCACTAGCAACTAGTCTCAACTCGTCCATCTTATTCCTAGCACTGTGACTATTTGTGTAATAAATATTTAATTAAAGACCCTGCTCTCTCTTTACCCTTCCTGCTCCTTTCTGTTTTTCCACTAAACCTATTACTGTCCTTGTCAATTAGTGCCACTGGCTTTCCAATATCCACCTCATTTTGCCTATTACTAGTTCTCCTAGTACTCATATTACTACCCTGCGACTTCACAGTTTTCCCGCAAAAACCCATACCACTAACTATTCCTAGTTTAAAGACCTAACAGCTCCCTCCACTGCGTTGGCCAGTGCTCCCACCCCACACCTAGATAAGTGAACCCCGTCCCTGGCATACATGTCATTTCTGCCATAGAAGAGGTCCCAGTTGTCAATGAATGTTACTGCATTTTCCTTACAGTATTTGTCCAGCCAGCAATTGACACCAATTGCTCTGGACAACCATTCATTTCCAACTCCTCTCCTTGGCAAAATGCCACATATGACAGGTTTCCCACCCTTCCTCCTAATTATCTCTATTGCTGACCTATACCTGCTAATCAGGTCCTCACTCCTACGTCTGCCAACATCGTTGCCTCCAGCACTGAGACAGATAATAGGATTGCTCCCATTACCTCTCATGATGTCATCCAGACGGCTAACAATATCCTTCATCCCAGCCCCAGGAAAACACACTCTCTGCCTCCTACTCCTATCCTTCAAGCAGAATGCCCTATCCATGTACCTAATCTGGCTATCCCCAACAACAACAATGTTTTTACCTTCCTTGGCGTCGTGTGTCGTGATGCTCCGAGTAGTCGACTCACATTCGCCAGGTAGCATTACACCACTTGTAGAATTCGTCAAGACGTTCTCGATGGCCTTCGTTGGGGTTTCTAGGGATGTCTCACTCACATCTGCTAATGCTTCTTTGGTGCTCGTTGTGGCATTCCCAGTAGAACACTCACATTCGTCAGGTAGCACCGAGAATGGGTTGGAAGTTTCCACGGTAGTCTTCTGCTTTCTCGTTGTTTCTGCTTCTCCAACCGTTTTCTTGATCTTCAGCTTGGTTCCACGTTGCCTGGCCACTGACCAAGCTCCCCTCTTAACCTGGGGACTCACAACAGGAGGATTACTACGAATCCTCTTGTTCTCCTCCGTTAATCGCCGTATCTCCATCTTACCAACTCTGAGCTGAGAGTGGTGAGAGTAGAAGTGGAGAAGATCGTTTTGGTTGGTGGGTTTTCTCACCACGACACCAAAACCAAACGTGGTGTAATTATAGGCTTCTTCCTGCGTGCACTCAGAATCTGCAGCAATGAGTTCCTTGAGGAAGAATGCACTATAATTGAACAAGTATTTTCTAAACTCCACTATCCTCGTCACTTCATCAGAGACTGCAGACGGCGGGCATTAAACATCTTCAACACACCCAGAGAAGACACTGCCGAGAAGAGATACATAGTCCTCCCCACCAACTCCATTGCCAAACATGTTTCCAACATCTTTTCCAATACATCATTCCAAGTATCTACCTCCACAACCACGACCATCAAGGACATCACCAGTAGTAGACAGGACAAGCCTCCATCCTCTGCAGGGGTATACATAATCCCTTGTAATGACTGCAACAAATTATATGTGGGCGAAACATCAAGAGACCTCCAAACACGTACTTCAGAACACCAATATGCAAGCAGGACTGACGATACAAGGAATGCCTGTGTACAACATCGCAATTCACAAAACCATTTAATTAACTACAGAAACTCAAGACTTATCGCCACAGAAGACAACACTCAATACCGAAGAATCCTGGAATCATCGCTTATCTCTATAACCAACAATTTCAACCAGAACAACGGCTTCTATAACATAGCTGAACCACTCGCCAAGAAACTTCTTCATCGCTATCCCACATAAGAACATAGAACACTACAGAAGGTCTACTCACAACTTGTCCAATACCCCTGCCAAGCTACCCAAGACTCTATAACCCCACCCGGTAGATCATCAGATGCAGCATTCTCCACCTGACCTCAACATTCTGAACATGACTATAAATACTTCCGTACCTTCCACCCCAGGTAGATCCGTGTGTGACTTGAAAAAGCCCACTGTGTGGGTGAAACGTTGTCAATAAAGGATCACATTATACTGCATATGTGTTTATATTTCCA
>NC_091371.1:3854064-3869064 GCF_038502225.1 Cherax quadricarinatus | reverse complement strand
ACGACCTCGCTCACCCGGGTATCCAACCAACGAATACACGCACATAGTTTTTCTTTCTCCCCCATGCATTTACAGGAACGTTCTGTTTACAGCGTATTTACAGGAACGTTCTGTTTACATCGTATTTACAGAGACGCTGTGTTTACAACGTATTTGCAGAAACGTTCCGATTACAACGTATTTGCAGGAACATCGTTTACAGCGTATTTACAGGAACATTCTATTTACTACGTATTTACAGGACCATTCTGTTTACATCGTCTTTACAGGACCATTCTGTTTACAACGTATTTACAGGAACGTTCTGACTGAAACATATTTACAGGAACTTTCCAACTGCAACGTATCTACAAGAGTATTGCAAAGGAATACAAGACAAATCTGAAAGGATTCTTTCAAGAATACAAATCAAAATGACAAACAAAACAATGAAGTTCAGTAAGGGAAGATTCCGTAAACGTGATGGGACCAAAACCTTTCAATACCCTCCTGTCTTTATATATATATGGGATATTATTAACAGAGCCTGGCTATCTTCAAGAGAAAATTTGACGATTTCAGGTTTGCTCCTGATTAGCCGTTCTGTAGTGCATAGGACTTCGTACGCCTGGATGATCAACCATCCACCTGGAGGTCTGGTCTGGGACCAGGGTGAGGGGGGCGCTGACCCTCGGAACACACTCCAGGCAGTCTCCAGACCCACGCTAAACTAGATCTGGAGAGCATCCTCATTCTGAGCAGGAAATGTGTTAGTGTTTTTAACGATTATTTCCTGTCAGTCTTCATAGAGGAAGATACAAATGATACCCCAACAATTTATAATTAACAGGGACCTAAAGAATGCAATTTTGACATCACGATCACTAGGTACGTGGTTATCAAACAAGTAAACAGTCTGAAGCAAAGTCCCCAGGCCCTGGCGAACTGTTTGCAAGGACCTCTAACCAGCCTGTTTAATACACCACTCCAAATTGATGTCGTGCCGAAGATGTAGAACATGGCTAATGTAATTCCTATCTTCAGATCTGAAGATTAGAAATTAAGTTTCATCGTAGGAATAGTAAGGCAGGTCCAGTTCCTGGGAACGAGAGCCTCTCATCAGTGCTTAAGAATCTCCTCCCTCCCCCACTCTCCCCATTAATGGGTGGTCGTCCTGGAGAGGACGACGTACGGATTATGACGTTTTAAGAGGAACTCATCCACGACTACATGATTTTAAATGAAGGTTCCAGTCAGGACCTCTTACTGGTTCACTTTTATAATTTCAGACGCCTTCTTACTGCTGATGAGCTTTTGATCCAAGGAATTGGATTTATCCTGCTTTTCCTCAGTCGAATCTGAATGTCTTCCATTCCCTCCCCCCAGGGCGCTGTGTGACCCCTACGGGCTTAGTGCTTCCCCACTTCTTGATCTTGGCCCCTCACTCTTGACCTTGACTTCTCACTTCCTGACTTTGATCCCACTTCCCAACCATGACCCCCCAATTCCTGACCTTGTCCCCTCACTTCCCAACCATGACCCCCCAATTCCTGACCTTGTCCCCTCACTTCCCAACCATGACCCCTCACTTCCCGACCTTGACCCCCTCACTTCCTGTCCTTAACCCCCCTCACTTCCTGACCTTGACCCCTCACTTCCCGAAAATGACCCCTCACTTCCTGAACTTGACCCTCTCACTTCCCGACCATGACCCCTCACTTCCTGACCTTGACCTCTCACTTCCTGACCCCCACTGCCTTGATTTTAACCTTGGCACGGCTTCGGGTGTCAGCGCCCCCGCGGCGCGGTCCCAGACTTTGTATTGGTTTGATGTTCATAGCTGGCGAAACATCACCTTAACAGATTTTCTAAACACTTTTGGTCTCAAGTTCATGTTAGTGTTACTGACTCTCAGAACAGTTGTAAGCAATGATTACAGCATTTGAATTAATATTTTTTAGTCGGTGTGTGTGTGTGTGTGTGTGTGTGTGTGTGTGTGTGTGTCTACCTACCTGAGTATGCTCGTTGCATAGAATAAATTAAGTCCGTTGTTCAAGATATACTCTGTGTTAGCGGTGAAAATAATGTTAATCCAACAGTAATCATATAATCCAGCAGTGATCATATATTAATCCAACAGTGATCATATACTGCATACTAATCCAATGGTGATCATATACTGTATATTAATCCATCAGTGATCATATATAACATTTACAATTATATTTAACACAGCCAGTGTTAGCTACATGACAGCTTCCATCATTTATTATTACACTCCAGTCATTAAGTGCAAGAAGCAGTGGGGCTCGATCCTCCATGTGCTAATCGTCATATCTGGATGCCAATGACGAGTCACTCGACACTCTCTCAATCTGTCAAGTCTGTCTCTTGTGGATAGTGCACAATACTGTAATTCTTTACTAAAGAGAGTTAATAAAAGGTTCACCCAGAAACCGGTTTCTTGAGTACTTCTTAAACCAGTTGGTCGATGGAATCAAAAAATGGAAAATAATTGATCTTTGCTGCCTTTACACCACTGTTTCACTGTCTCTGTTTCTCTTATTACACACGCTTCTACACTGTTTCACTGTCTCTGTTTCTCTTATTACACACGCTTCTACACTGTTTCACTGTCTATTCTGTCTTTTATTATTCAAGCCTCTACATTGTTTCAGTGCTTGTTCTCTTATTATCCTAGGATCTACATTGTTTCAGTGCTTCTCTTATTATCCTAGGATCTACATTGTTTCAGTGCTTCTATTATCCTAGGATCTACATTGTTTCAGTGCTTGTTCTCTTATTATCCTAGGATCTACATTGTTTTAGTGCTTCTCTTATTATCCTAGGATCAACATTGTTTCAGTGCTTGTTCTCTTATTATCCTAGGATCTACATTGTTTCAGTGCTTGTTCTCTTATTATCCTAGGATCTACATTGTTTCAGTGCTTCTCTTATTATCCTAGGATCAACATTGTTTCAGTGCTTGTTCTCTTATTATCCTAGGATCTACATTGTTTCAGTGCTTGTTCTCTTATCCTAGGATCTACATTGTTTCAGTGCTTCTCTTATTATCCTAGGATCAACATTGTTTCAGTGCTTGTTCTCTTATCCTAGGATCTACATTGTTTCAGTGCTTGTTCTCTTATTATCCTAGGATCTACATTGTTTTAGTGCTTCTCTTATTATCCTAGGATCAACATTGTTTCAGTGCTTGTTCTCTTATCCTAGGATCTACATTGTTTCAGTGCTTGTTCTCTTATTATCCTAGGATCTACATTGTTTTAGTGCTTCTCTTATTATCCTAGGATCTACATTGTTTCAGTGCTTGTTCTCTTATTATCCTAGGATCTACATTGTTTCAGTGCTTCTCTTATTATCCTAGGATCAACATTGTTTCAGTGCTTGTTCTCTTATTATCCTAGGATCTACATTGTTTCAGTGCTTGTTCTCTTATTATCCTAGGATCTACATTGTTTCAGTGCTTCTCTTATTATCCTAGCCTCATCATTGTTTCAGTGCTTGTTCTTTAACTATCCTAGCTTCTACATTGTTTCAGTGCTTGTTCTCTTAATATCCTAGGATCTACATTGTTTCATTGCTTGTTCTCTTATTATCCTAGGATCTACATTGTTTCAGTGTTTGTTCTATTATTATCCTAGCCTCTACATTGTTTCAGTGCTTGTTCTCTTATTATCCTAGGATCTACATTGTTTCATTGCTTGTTCTCTTATTATCCTAGGATCTACATTGTTTCAATGTTTGTTCTATTATCCTAGGATCTACATTGTTTCAGTGCTTGTTCTCTTATTATCCTAGCCTCTACATTGTTTCAGTGCTTGTTCTCTTATTATCCTAGGATCTACATTGTTTCAGTGCTTGTTCTTTTATTATCCTAGGATCTACATTGTTTCAGTGCTTGTTCTCTTATTATCCTAGCCTCTACATTGTTTCAGTGCTTGTTCTCTTATTATCCTAGGATCTACATTGTTTCAGTGCTTGTTCTCTTATCCTAGGATCTACATTGTTTCAGTGCTTGTTCTCTTATTATCCTAGCCTCTACATTGTTTCAGTGCTTGTTCTCTTATTATCCTAGCCTCTACATTGTTTCAGTGCTTGTTCTCTTATTATCCTAGGATCTACATTGTTTCAGTGCTTGTTCTTTTATTATCCTAGGATCTACATTGTTTCAGTGCTTGTTCTCTTATTATCCTAGCCTCTACACACACCAGGGGCGCACATTCTCACCCACATCCCATTTTCCTAATCTAATATTTCCCAAATATTTGATTCTCCACGGACGTGAGAGTGGTAATGGGTGTTTGTAGCGAGCAAATTGAACGCTGGTCAGAGGAGCTCCAGACTAACCTGTCATCAGCCATGTGGCTTTGGAGGTGTTATTGTCGTGGTCTCTGATAACCTGTCGTCTTTATTGACACTAACATTCCCTTGACAGTATATGTTTAATGTTAAATAAGTTGTTGGAAATAATGACACAATTTTTTTTATTAATTTTAATATAGATAATGGAGACTGTGACACTATATAAAAAGATTTTATTGTGTTTAATGATATATATTATTGTTGTACATTAGTTCCGTTAAACTCGTTACATTACTTACGTTACATTAGTTACGTTACACTCCTTATCTTCACAAGATACAGAACACACACACGTGCTCTCTCTATATATATATATATATATATATATATATATATATATATATATATATATATATATATATATATATATATATATATATAAACAACACTGCACTGGCCAAGGACTCGAACCCATGCTGCTTTGACCTGCCTAGTGGTGGGCGAAAACACATGACGCCCTTATCCCCTGAACCATACGATCCTTAAGAGTACAACATCCAGTTCCGCTGGATGCGCTACTCTTAAGGATCGTATGGTTCAGTGGATAGGGGCGTCATGTATTTTCGCCCACCATGAGGCAGGCCAGTACAACATGGGTTCGAGTCCTTGGCTAGTGCAGTGTTGTTATTGATCAATACCACTCGTTCGTGGTCACAATATATATATATATATATATATATATATATATATATATATATATATATATATATATATATATATATATATATATTATATATATATATATATATATATATATATTATATATATATATATATGATGTCGTGCTGAATAGGTAAAAACTTACGACTTTAGCTTAAACAGCAGCGCTCTTCTTGCTGAATATGGCATGCGAAAATTTGTGTATGCACTAATTTCGCAAAAATCATTCTGAACCTAACGAAAAATATATATATTTCATTGTATTTATTATTAAATTATTGTTAACTTATCTAAAATATATTTAGTTGGATTAGGCTAAATTAAGTTGTCCTTGTTATAATAAGGTTAGGTAAGTTTTCTAAGGTTGTTTCGGTACAAAATTATTAATTTTTACATTAACATAAATGAAAAAATATATCTTTAAACGTATAAGAGAAAATTTTAGAAAGGACTTAATTTTAAATGAATTCTTGCAAATTGACCAGTTTTACCTATTCGGCACGACATATATATATATATATATATATATATATATATATATATATATATATATATATATATATATATATATATATATATATATATATATTAGCTAATTATAACACTTTAGCGTTCTCCTATAATGGATTGGTTCAACAAGAGCAACCACAGCTACAGGCAGCAGTAACAAAAACAGTCACGGCCGTACACACAGAAACAGCCACAGGCATGGAGACAAAAATAGAAATAAAAACAGTCACAGCTACGGGCTAGAACGTTAGATATTTACCTGGAGTTTACCTGAAGTCTTTCCGGAGGTCACCGCCCCCGCGACCCGGTCCTAGACCAGGCCTCGTGGTTGCTGGCCTGATTGATCAAGCTGTTACTACCCTCTGTGTACATTTCAACTTACGCACCACAACTCGAGTTCCATCTTGAAGACAGCTGAGGGTTTGTTGGTTATCCCTATTATGCATGAAGGGATGGTAATGAAGAGTCGTGGTCCCTTAACACTTAGTTCTCTGTGGTACTCATCCCTTCACCGTCTGCCAAGTTTGTATTCATAAGTAATGTGTGTGCAGGTTTTGTACCCATTTCTCTATTATCTTCCTGGTGTAATTACGATGTATATACACCTGGACACATCGCGGACACATGCAACCAAAAAGCAGTCATGGACACAGTCAAGGACACAATTCTTTACGCATTCATGGACAGTCATCGATAGACACTCGAGGACATAATCATGGACAGTCAGTTACGGACAGACGGTCATGAACACAAAGCGCCCCACCACCAAACACTCTCCATGTACCCACAATATCATACAATTACCAATCAAGTCTGTACTCTGCAATCACCAATTACCAGAACCTGTAAGTGTGTGTCGGAGGAGGGAGAGATGGAGGGGGTGGAGGGGCAGAGGGATGCTGGCGGGAGTGGGAGAACAGGTGATGTAGGAGGGAGATAGAGAGGGGGAAGGAACACAGAGAGAACGGGCAAGACTCAGGGAAGAATGGGAAACTATCTTTCAGATTTTTATTGAGAAATAAAAACATACAAATATTTGCTGTGTCTTTGAAAGGCTTCGAGAGTTTTCATACTCCCACAGACCAGCTCTGAGCCAGACTTGTCTGCGGCTTATTTGGTCAAAATAAACCATATACCTAGTTGGATGAATCTTATTGTGGCTAGCTGGTCCAGCAGCTAACGCGACGGTCTGGAGTTTTGTGACTCTAATCGCGAATTCTAACCCCGCCCGTGGTATGGTTTGTTTGCAATCGCGTCATTACGATTCCGTGAGTCATTTTGGTCAAAACAGCTGTCTCTGCTGGCGGCCTGCTGGTCCACTTATCCACAGTGCTGCTGCTACATTATTCTGTATAATAGTTACATTGTGGGAACACCTGAAACGTGCTGCTACGTTATATAATATGACGGAACACTTGTAATGTGCTGGTACATTATTCTATATGATAGTTAGCATGTGGGAACACCTGTAGTGTTCTGTTACTCTATTCTTATGGGAATATCAGCCGTGTGTTGCTACACTATTCTGTAAGATAGTTAAGCAGTCTGTTAAAAAGCTAGCTACATTTCTGTCATATTCATCACACAGGATGACTTACATACATGAAACCAGTCTTGGAATCTGTCAGCTTGTATAAACTCAGCCAATCACCTAAATTACTGGGAGCGATTGAAGTCTCTAGAATTGTAGTCCATACAACGTAGGCGGAGATGATGTATCGCAGTCTGCATCTGGAAGATACTGGAGGACTGATCCCAAATCTGCACATTGAAATTACAACTAATGAACGCAAAAGACTTTGCAGACGGTGTGAGGTACCTCCAATGAAAAGCAGGGGAGCGATGAGTATACCGAGAAAGAAAACTCAATAAGTGTTAAGTGGCCACGACTCTTCAACACTCTCCCTTTATGCATAAGGGGGATCACCAAAAAACCCCTAGGTGCCCTCCAGAGGGAACTCGACAAATTCCTCAAAAAGAGTTGCTGATCAACTGGGTTGTGCCACTTGCGTTGGATTGGGGGTGGTGGGCACTAAGAACTTGATCTATTAGGCCGGGGACTGGACCGCGGGAGCGGTGACCTCCGAAAGTGACCTCAGGTAAGCTTCAGGTAATGCACGGAGGATATCATTGAATACTATACTGTGCAAAATGGTCTGGTAATACCGACAAGATGTGGAAAAAGACACACGTGTACAGTTCAGAACAATTATTAGAAGAAACGTTTCGCCACGTCTTGAACTGTACACAATTTTTTTTTTCCACTTTTTACTGTGTGTTGAGTAACTACGGCGGCTTCAGAGGTTTCTTTCCAACATAAAGATTCTATTTAGAAACTGACGTGACTGAGGATAAAGTATAACCCATACGAGATGCATCATCAGTGAAGATATCACAGATAGTGACTGTCTCTTTTTTTGCAACTACATCGGCCCTCTTCCACCAAGATAGGGTGACCCATAGAAGAAATACATTTACAATCATTCATTCAATAGCTGTCTTGCCTGCAGTTGTGGTAAGGTTGATGGTAGTGAGGGTTCAGTGTTAAGAGGTGAGGGAAGGGGGAGTGGGGGAGGGTTGATAAGGGAGGGGGGATCGTAGTGGTTAGGGGTAGAACAGGTGATGCTGGAGGTGATGAATTAGACACCTGTGCAACATTTGGACTGTGGAAAGGTTTCGCCAGCCAATGGCTCCCTCAGTCCAATACAGAGAAGAATGGTTGAAGATCAGGAGGAGTTTGAGGTAATCAGTCCCTCAGCCTGGAGTCGATATGTTCAGTCCATGAATCAAGATTGAGGGACCAGCGAAGTGGCGGGGCCAGGGGCTATGAATCGACCCCTGCAACCACAACTAGGTGAGTACACACACACAGGAGCCAGGAGCTGAGACACTACCCCGGCAACCACAAATAGGCGAGTACACATTCATAGCCACAAACTCTCCGTCAACTCTGAAAAATTATCAGAAATTTCGTGGTATATTGGTTAATTTGTCGTCATTGTTGCGAGGTGTGTGGGGGAGGAAGTAGTAATAGAGGTGGTGGGAGGGTTGGGGAGGTGGTGGCGTTGGGGAGTAGGGAACACCGGTGGTGCTCCCCTGTGGCCTCTCCCCAGGAAGCACGCAGGCACCCGCAGGGATGGAACGAACCAAGTAAACTCCCCTCTTTTATCATCTAAGTCGCCTTATTCCGGCAGGAAGCTGACCCGATCCGCATTTTAGGTGCGTGAAATATGCCTGCCGGAGCTTGCTTGCTTACGTGCCTTAGGGCTGCCGGCTGCACGGCTTGTTTTCAAGAGCCGCGGATGTCGTGCAGGTGTGAAATTTCTACCCCGTCTCTTCCTTGGTGTCTTCCTAGATAGTAGGGTGGACCTGACGATTTGTTTAAATTTTCATCATTATGTACAGCACCGTTCGTGGAGACCTGTCACATGAATACTTCCAGCAGGATTGGAGTTTCTTACACAGTTGTACATCACAACACTATGCTTGGTTGTCTACTTATTGGGCTTTATAGAGATGGACAATATAAATAACCTATATACGCTCAGTAATAACCCACAAGGAGACAAACTCGGAAGCTTAATTGGTCTGTATATTTCGACCCCCTTCTGGAATCCTCTTCAGCAGATATATATCAAGATATATAGAACACAAAAGGCACAGTACCGTGACTAGAACAATACACAAACAACTCACACATTGAAAATTTATGACGACGCATGAAGCAAATCAACTAAATTTGCTTGTAACAAATAAGGGATAATCTGTAGATATTTTCCCAGATGTATTTTTGTTAACCTTTTTTGGGGACCTACTTCCTGGGTTTTTTATTGTACCTGTATGTTCTTGTGTTAACGTCCACTGGATGGATATGAGGTGCAAAGTAAACTAGCCACTACCGTCCATAGGATGGATATGAGGTATACAGTAAACTAGCCACTACCGTCCATAGGATGGATATGAGGTGCAAAGTAAACTAGCCACTACCGTCCATAGGATGGATATGAGGTACACAGTAAACTAGCCACTACCGTCCATAGGATGGATATGAGGTACACAGTAAACTAGCCACTACCGTCCATAGGATGGATATGAGGTACAAAGTAAACTAGCCACTACCGTCCATAGGATGGATATGAGGTATACAGTAAACTAGCCACTACCGTCCATAGGATGGATATGAGGTGCAAAGTAAACTAGCCACTACCGTCCATAGGATGGATATGAGGTGCAAAGTAAACTAGCCACTACCGTCCATAGGATGGATATGAGGTATACAGTAAACTAGCCACTACCGTCCATAGGATGGATATGAGGTATACAGTAAACTAGCCACTACCGTCCATAGGATGGATATGAGGTATACAGTAAACTAGCCACTACCGTCCATAGGATGGATATGAGGTGCAAAGTAAACTAGCCACTACCGTCCATAGGATGGATATGAGGTATACAGTAAACTAGCCACTACCGTCCATAGGATGGATATGAGGTATACAGTAAACTAGCCACTACCGTCCATAGGATGGATATGAGGTATACAGTAAACTAGCCACTACCGTCCATAGGATGGATATGAGGTGCAAAGTAAACTAGCCACTACCGTCCATAGGATGGATATGAGGTATACAGTAAACTAGCCACTACCGTCCATAGGATGGATATGAGGTATACAGTAAACTAGCCACTACCGTCCATAGGATGGATATGAGGTGCAAAGTAAACTAGCCACTACCGTCCATAGGATGGATATGAGGTATACAGTAAACTAGCCACTACCGTCCATAGGATGGATATGAGGTATACAGTAAACTAGCCACTACCGTCCATAGGATGGATATGAGGTGCAAAGTAAACTAGCCACTACCGTCCATAGGATGGATATGAGGTATACAGTAAACTAGCCACTACCGTCCATAGGATGGATATGAGGTATACAGTAAACTAGCCACTACCGTCCATAGGATGGATATGAGGTATACAGTAAACTAGCCACTACCGTCCATAGGATGGATATGAGGTATACAGTAAACTAGCCACTACCGTCCATAGGATGGATATGAGGTATACAGTAAACTAGCCACTACCGTCCATAGGATGGATATGAGGTATACAGTAAACTAGCCACTACCGTCCATAGGATGGATATTAGGTATACAGTAAACTAGCCACTACCGTCCATAGGATGGATATGAGGTATACAGTAAACTAGCCACTACCGTCCATAGGATGGATATGAGGTGCAAAGTAAACTAGCCACTACCGTCCATAGGATGGATATGAGGTATACAGTAAACTAGCCACTACCGTCCATAGGATGGATATGAGGTATACAGTAAACTAGCCACTACCGTCCATAGGATGGATATGAGGTATACAGTAAACTAGCCACTACCGTCCATAGGATGGATATGAGGTATACAGTAAACTAGCCACTACCGTCCATAGGATGGATATGAGGTATACAGTAAACTAGCCACTACCGTCCATAGGATGGATATGAGGTATACAGTAAACTAGCTGCCTCGGAGGCAAAATTTGTCATTTGTTTGATTTTGGTTTTCCTTATCTTGGTGGAAATCAGTATCTGGTGAGCGAAACATTAGGTTGAAGAAGTAGCTGCTGGTGAGCGAAACAGTAAATCAAGAAACCCTTCATGAGCGAAGTATTGAATTTAAGAAGCTTTTGGTGACCGAAACATTGGGTTGAAAAAGCTCCTAGTGAGCGAAACGTCTCTTAAATCAAGACTCCCCATTCGTTAACAAGAGTAAACAAAAGAGTAAGGTACACAACATTGTTAACGTCACTGTGAGTTGACTCGTTTCATCGTGGTCGAGGTGGAGAAATCTCTCCTCTTTCTTCCTCTTCCTTTCCTTCCTCACAATTTCTTTTAACTCTCCCCTCCCCCTTTCACTTTTTTCTCTGTTCTTTCTAATTTTTGTAATTATCTTTCCTCTTTACTTTCTTTTCATGTCTTCTTTCCTCTTACCACTTGCTCTTCCCTCCGTTTCAACACATGTAGAGATAGAAAGGGTAAGAGGGGGAGTAGAGAAAAGAGAGGGCGAGAGAAAGGTTTAACCAGTGGATAGAAAAGGGGAGAATAGATACGGAAAGATATTGTTCCAACCCTGTCTTTTTAAGGGAGGGAAAGTGCGGGGGGGGGGGCAGGAAGGAAATACAAGAATTCCTTGTTCCTTCATTATGGAGGGGACGACCTAGCTACACACACACACACACACACACAAGCAGAGGTATGATAAAGCTCACGGCTCAGGGAGAGTGACCTAGTAGCGATCAGTGAAGAGGCGGGGCCAGGAGCTCGGACTCGACCCCCACAACCTCAACTAGGTGAGTACAACTAGGTGAGTACACACACCTGGCCATGGGTGACGCAACAGACAAATGGGGTTCAGAAGTGAACGTCAGTCAACCTCGCTGTTATAGGGTATCTTTCCGTTTCTCATAGTCATATAATAGATTATTTTATGACCCTCTTCCCCTTTAGTACTATATTATTCCCCTGATTACATTAATGGTATATGATACCCAGAAGTTGTTGAATAAGACAAGTGCAACACCTGGGTGTCTTTTGCCAAGACGCTTCGCCAACCACCGACACTATTTCATTTCCGTAATTGGAAAAGTTGGCTAAACGTCTACATAATATTCTTAAGGAAATGGTATGGTGATACCGACAAGATGTGGAAAAAGACACTTATGTACAGTTCAGGACATTTATTAAAGGAAACGTTTCGCCACGAGTGGCTTCTTCAGACTGAAGAAGCCACTCGTGGCGAAACGTTTCCTTTAATAAATGTCCTGAACTGTACATAAGTGTCTTTTTCCACATAATATTCTTAGTAGTTGCACATGTCTTATTCATCTACATGTCTTATTCATCGACATGTCTTATTTATCTACATGTCTGAATCATTCATCTACATGTCTTAAGTGAGGATCTCGTACCCTCGGTATGACGGGGAGTGAGGGTGGGACTGTAGAGGAGGCAAGGAAGAGTATTTGGGAGAGGATAAGAGAGTGTAGCGATGGGAAGAGCAGGTGGGGAGGGTGGGGGAAATGGTTTGCGGAGAGTGGAGGGTGTAGGGAGGAGGGTGTTTGGGGGAGGGTAAGGAGGGTGTAGGGAGAAGGCGAATGCAATAAATCGGCTTCAGCGAGCCAGGTATCACACTTGCACCAGGGAACTAATTACCAAGGTAACAATCCTCCATTATGATGCAGTGTGGTAGTGGTTGTGGTGGTGGTAGTGGTGGTGGTGGCTGTGATAGTGGTAGTGTTGGAGGCGGCGGCGTTGTTGTTGTTGTTGGTAATGGCAGAAATGGCAGATATCACGACGGCCATGAAGACGACAGCCTGTGCTCTCTCGCTTAGAATACTTCTCATTACTGATGACTGCACAGAGCAGGAGAG
Source organism: Cherax quadricarinatus (assembly GCF_038502225.1). Lineage (NCBI taxonomy): Eukaryota > Metazoa > Arthropoda > Malacostraca > Decapoda > Parastacidae > Cherax > Cherax quadricarinatus. Next base: position 3,856,104 of record NC_091371.1, on the reverse strand, counting down.
ATATCAGAACTGGAACAAATATGAAAATCATTTATGGCTAGCATAGAGCCAGTAAAACAGTTGTTACTGGGAACGTCTCAGACTCTACAATATACATTGTATGGGTCGGGAGAGAGAGAAAGAGAAAAATGCGGGATAATATATATATAGAAAGTACCTAAGAGTCTTATCCCAAATCTGCACCGAAATGAGGCAGTGTAGAATCAACCCAGAAAAAAGAAAGGGTCGCCGTGCGCACTATCAACATCCATGATCCCACATTTTCAACATCTTATCTTCAAGAGGAGACTAGACTATTTCCTGCGACAAGTGGCGGATCAGCCAGGCTGTGATGGATATGTGGGGCAGCGGGTCGCCAGCATCAATAGCCTGGTTGACCAGTTAAGCCTACCCAAAGACCGGGTTGGCACAGTAGGGAAAACTCTTGAAACCCGTCAAAATAATGGAAGGTAAAGACATGGTTGTGGTGGTTCTCTCTCTCTCTCTCTCTCTCTCTCTCTCTCTCTCTCTCAAAAACACACTAAAGCTGTCTTACAACTGAGTTATGTGAACAGAGAGAGACAAACAGAAAGACAGAGACGGACAGACAGACAGACAGTCGTTATATATAGTCAAACTCTAAAAGGCTAAATCTGTAAGAGTCATCAGCGCTTAGGAAATAAGAGTGGTGGAGGTGTAATCACGTTTGATCCAAGGAGAGGGAGGGTAGCTCCAGTTACTTAGATCAGTAACTTTTCACCATTATCAGAGAAGCACACCTGTAATATACCTGTGACAGGTTTTAAGTCTTCCTACTCCTGCAGCCTGGCCTGTGGCCAGGTTTTACTGTTGCTTTCCTGGTCAAACAAGCTGTTGCTGTTGGAGATCTGTTGGCTCACATATCCATTACAGTTGGGTTGATTTGGCACGTGGTGGAGGTAGTAATATAGTTTCCTCCTAACTATTTTTGTTCCAGCAATGTTTCTGATACCAGCTGCTAGCGTGTTCTTATTATACTGCTTATGACGCCCCTGTTTTTCACTGGATTTATTTTACATTTGTTTCTACATTTCTCGCTCCAGTATTTTTTTAGGGTAGTATGTATGTTTGATTCCAGGCCCTCCTGCATATTTCACGTATATATTATAATGTATCTCCCCTCTACCCCAAACAATACACATTTAGTACTTTGAGTTATTCCTGGTAGCCTAAATGCTCTATTGTTCCAGCTGTGATCTCTCTCCTCCCTTGAATGGAGCCAACAACACTAAACAGTACTCAGGCGAGAGAACACAAGTGATTTTAATAGTGTTACCTTGGGAATTAAATCTTTTGTTTTAAAAGTTCTCACTATGTACCCCAGAGCACAAAGTGATGCTGTGTTTGTATGTGTATGTTCACTCACCTGTATGTTCTTCCATCTGGTTGCAACGGTCAGATCTTAGCTATTGACCTCTCCTGTCACCTCGCAGCTTGCTAGATTCATTTCCTCCTACTCTTAAAATTATGTATGGAACCTGCATGAATTACTTCGTCGACGTCATTCCACTTCTTGACTACTCTAAATTTGAAGAAATACTTCCTGACATCCCCATGGCTTACTTGTGTCTTCAGCTTACAGCTCTCTCTCTCTCTCTGTCTCTCCCCTCCCCCCACATACCTATTTCTCACACACACCTCAAACAGCCTGTCTCTGTCTTACCCTATCAGTGAATGTTGTCTTCCCTTCAATGTTCAATTTCATTAGCTTTTGGTAGCCAGTACCCTTTAGTTCTATAAGCCTCATCGACTTGTTGTTTCTGCAGTTTCTCCATTATGTTAAACCCCTCAAGGAAGGTTCCTTGACGCTGGTGAGGGGCTCTTGATCTAGGGAATTGAATTTGTGCTCCGGTTCCCTGAATTGAGCCTGAATACCATCTATCCCCCCACATGCGCTGTATAATCCTACGGGTTTAGCGCTCCCCATGATTATAATAATAATCCATTATGTTAACATGTTTCTTCAAGTGTGGGTTCCATGCTCCAAGATTGGCCTGACGTATATATAAAGGGCCCGGAGTC
>NC_091371.1:3741564-3849064 GCF_038502225.1 Cherax quadricarinatus | reverse complement strand
CGAATTATGCCATCCAGCATTATTTATTTACAGTATTAAATGGGAGACAGAGGTAATTACATTACTCCCTGACTGTCAGGGGCAGCCAGAGTGCATCCCAAACTCGTATAGTTTTACCGATTTTATGAATCTAAACGCTATCATATTTTTAGAAAAGCATTTTAAACCACTATGAATTTTTTCGGCGAATAAAACGCCACCTCTGTTACTAAAAATTTTCAGTGATTCATTTCATTTTTCGTTTGTGAATTTTTTCGGGGGAATTATTGAGGGGGGAATAATGTTTTGGTAAACGAACTTGCTTGTCAGAGGGAGGGAGGGAGGGTAGTTGGAGGGAAGGGTAAAGGGAGGAATGGAAGAAAATTTGGATGAATGAATGGAAAGATAGATGGAGAGACGAATACGATGAATGGAAGGGTACTTAGGGAGAGGGAGGGAAGGAGGGAGGTGCCTATTCCTACGGGAACATGTCTGGGTAAAAAAAAAAAATGGCCATATGACTCGCTCCGTCCGTGATCGAATCCGGGACTTTTTTTTTTTTTTTTTTTTTTTTGAGCCAAGCATTGTCCGTTGAGCTACAGGGGCACTACCTGCGTCCTGCGTTCAGTGGGACCGAGGTTCTCTGCGTCGGTGTGCGTCTGAGTATGCATCATAGCATGACACTTAATCACCATAATTCTGACTTTATCATTAAGGGCAAGACACATTGTCAGATTCGATTCACTCGCCATTTAGGGACATCAGTGTCCGTGGCTGTCCCGACCCAGGAAGATGTAGGATGGTGATGGAAGCAAGCCAGGAGGGGTTGGAAAGAAGGCTAGGGGTGACTCCTGGTGAGGAAGGAGGGGGGAAGTGGAGAAAGGGTAGTTGGGAGATGGCGGAAGGAGGCGGTGGAAGGAGGAAAAGATCAAAGAAAGGTGGGAAGAAGAGGTAAGGAAGTTGGTAATATGGGGATATAGGTGAGGGGTCTGGCGGGGAGAAGAGATAGAGGTGGTGGCCAGGGAAATAGTGTCAGTGGTGACACTGTTGCAATAGCTTGTGCTCTCTCGCTTAGAATATTGATCACTGTTGATGGCTTCGTTCAGGGCAGGAGAGAGATCAGAGCTGGAACAGATTCAGAGATCATTTAAAGCTCACAAAGACCTAATAAAACATTTAAATTACTGGGAACAACTCAGAATTTTAAATGTGTACTTGGAGTGGAAGAGAGATACGGGATAATATATACGCGAAAGTACTGATGACCTTGTCAGAAATCTACACACTGTCACAACATAATAGTGAGAGATATGGAAAAAAACGTAGACTAAACCCAGTAAAAGGAAGGAGGGCCGTGGGCACAATTACAGAACATTGTATCAGCATCCGTAGTTCCAGACTTTTTAATATCTTATCAGAAGATATCAGAAACACTGTCATAACAAGTGTGGAAGTCTTTAAGAAGAAACTCAAGAAGTACTTCCTCCAAGTGCCGGATCAAGTAGGCTATAATGTATATGGGAGCCAGTGTGTCACAAGCAGCAACAGTTTGGCTGACCAGGCAAACACTAGACAAGCCTCGCCCAGGGCCAAGCTGCGGGAGTAGGAAAGCTCTTGAAACTTACCAAAGGTATATTATTATTAATAACATTCATCAATAAGAGCCTAAATCGTAAAGGCCTAAAACTCCTGGGGAATAGGAGGTAATCGGATTTTGCCCCCAAAACGCAGTTCCAATTCCGGATCAAGAGCCCTTCACCAGCATCGAAGCATCCTTCCTTCCCTCCCTTCCTTTTAGCGCACAGCACAATGACATACCTCAGCGTGCTAAACTCGACAACTTCAGTTTGAATGAGCCATTAGAACACAAGAGAGAGAGACTTAGGACCCTTTCAGCTTGAGTTTCGACAGCACCACAGGTGTCACCTAAGACGGACCACTTCAGTTTGACAGAGTCGTGACACTACGAGTCACGTTAGGTCGACCACTTTAGCTTAAACGAGCCAAGATACTACCAGAGTTCCGTAAGTGCCAAATATTGTACTGCCAACAGTACTGAAGGTTACGAAACAATCATTTACTGGGACAACGTTTCGCCCTGTAGAGGGCTTAATTAACAGTTCTTATGACTTGAAAATGCTCAACACGGAGCGAAAAGATTTCGTAATAAAAGCTTGTTATGCAACTTGTGTGTCGTCACTACGAGTGACGTTAGTAGCCAAGTCTCGGGCTGTCAGTCGTCTAAAGACAGACGTTGATTAAGTATTGTGTGTTCTTTTTCCCTTCGCCGCCGCTGACAGTGACACCACGACCACCATCCCTCTTGACACACACACCACAATGTTCACCACCACCACCTGCATCACCGACAATCCACCATCACCTCCACCTGCATCACCGACAAACCATCACCACTACCACCACCACCTGGATCATAAACCACCACCTACATCGCCACCACCTACATCGCCACCACCTACATCACCACCACCTACATCACCACCACCTACATCACCACCACCTACATCACCACCACCTACATCACCACCACCACCTACCACCACCACCATCTTGCAAAAAAATTCTTAGACTTGTCGCTGTCGAACATAACTGATTTTGTTAGAGAAAAGGCAGTTTGTTGTGTTAAGCTTTATCAATTTAAGCATCGAGATGGTAAAGCTCTGTGCAGAGCGAAGCTTTGTGTCAATAAAAGCTTGCTCTGTGCCTGCATCTTTAATAATGACAACAGAACGCTTGTGTAAAGAGCTAAGTGTTTTTGACACTGCTTCGGAAGTGCCAACAAAATGCAAGGCACTATAGCAGAGAGAGTCGCCAAATAGCCGGGCTTGACAGCGGCAGTAAGCCAAATGAGGGCGGAGACGGAAGAGCAGAATGAACAAGGATGAAGTCTCAATGAAAGACTTTACGTCTCATTGACTGTGGATGGCTCACCCTCCTGTGTGTCTCAGGCCCTTGTCACCCCTGAGGACTCTGCTCATTTGTTTAGAGAGAGAGAGAGAGAGAGAGAGAGAGAGAGAGAGAGAGAGAGAGAGAGAGAGAGCGTACACTTCTTGAAGTGTTGGCTTCTAAAGCATTTAGATTTTTGTTTTCTCTCGTCTTCAAGAAGATTCATATGCGTTGTTATTTATGTACAGCGTTGTCAGGACAAAAATTGAGTCGAATACAGTAGACGCATTAATAACTGAAAGTTGATAGGCAAAGGACTACACATGACAGAATTTGTTTTTGTCACTGAAATGGCTAGTATGTGTACCTCGTATCTATGCTGTGGACGGTAGTGGCTAGTTTATTGTGCACCCCATAACCAACCTGTGGACGGTGGCGCAAGAGCATATTGAGGCACAAAATATGAACCGTATCCTTAAGTGACCATTTGAAGAAACAATTACACAAGTGAATGTATACCTTTATCCTGTAGCGTAATCAAGATTTTCCCGTGGAAGTCTTCCTTAGCTCCTTCCCTCCAAGCATTCATAAAACATAGATTTATATGGATGATATGACGCATTTTCGATAAGAAGACAGAGACAGTACAGAAACGTTCTGAAATTTGTATCTTTGTTCTCATAGTTCTATATATTTATAATATTTAGGACCTTTTTATGTATATTGAATGACTCGCATGGGCTTAACACCTCATAAAGTAGTACAATAATCTTCCCGTGTCCGTGCCAACAGATCGTGCTGAACTCGATGCACCGGTACCAGCCTAGGATCCACCTGGTAAGGCTGAAGGAGGGGTTCTCTGGTCCCATCAGCGACCTCGAGCAAGAGGACCATCGAACTTACATCTTCCCGCAGACGGTGTTCACCGCCGTCACTGCATACCAGAACCAGCTCATCACCAAGCTCAAAATCGACAGCAACCCTTTCGCTAAAGGCTTCAGAGACTCGTCGAGACTCACCGACTTCGAAAGGTTTGTTCGAAGTTCTTAGATTCAGTTTTCCCTCCTCAAAAAAATACTATCTTTAGTTCCCCACCACGTCAAGGAGGGGGTTAAATTTATGGGGAAGGGCTCTTGAACCAAGGAACTCGAGATACTCCTCCCTTTCCTTGACTCAAATCTCATTACCTTCATTCACCAGATGCAGTATGGCTCATATAGGTTTAGCTCTTCCTCATAAGAATCCCCCTCAACTTCCATGATTGAAAGTAATACATATTAAGTAGGGGATTTGGATTTTAGATTCTGCCTTGCAGCGGCTGGTTTATTGTTATATCTATTCTTTGAACGGTAGTGGCTAGTTTATTGCGCACCTCGTATTCATTTTGTGGACGGTAGTGGCTAGTTTATTGTGCATCCCACATCTATCTTGTGGACGGTAGCATATGAGCATACAGATACACAAAGCGCCTAGAAGCTGAGCCCTATAAGGGATAATAGCCATAGAGTTGCATATATATTTTCAATTTGTATATTTTGTTAACAAATTTAGGCAACTTCCTCAAATTGTCTGGCATTTTATTTTCAGTAATAAGATACACTGACAGACAGTGTATTGTACTCTGTCTCTATCTTAGTCAATTTGTAGACATTCAGGCACACAATTGTTCAAGAAATTGACCATAAGGTTGGCTACATATTCTACATTAAGTTTGATGATTGATCATCATCTGAGTTGATACTAAACTGTCAGACGTTTATCATAGGGTGTAAACGCAGTTTTATCATCACTCTTGACAAAAGAGCCTCAATACAAAATCTTAAAAATATATTTGAATTTATTTCTTTTCTGAGTAGTTAGTATGGTTCTTTCTGTTGATGTGGAAACTCCTGTCACAGGTTCATTAGAGGTTTGAAACCCTGACTTTAGAATGTAAAATGCACATCTGAACGTTCGAGTGAGATTCAAAGCCTGGGCATTAAAACCGCAATGGAAGCCTCGGCTTTAAAGCCCCATACACCGATCTAGAGGTTTAACAGAAACGTTGAAGCCTCGACTTCAGAACTCTACACGCAGATTTGCAGGTTCAAATGAGATTCGAAGCCTCAGCCTCAAAACTCGTTCTTCATCTCGAGCTGAAGGGTATAAATATCAAATGAGCTGAGTGATTGGGCACTTAACTATTAAATGACTCTTTGGATTGGCTCGCTGAAATTTCGACAAGATCCGTGATTGGCTACCAAGCAGAGGTGTGTTCAGGACGGGTTTTGTAATACGTCTCTAAGTAGATAATTATCATCTGGGGGGCCGTAATTACAGTCAAGACCACCAGGCTTTAACCATCCCGTCTGTTTGGTCCACAATTCAGACAGGATCACTTCTAATTTGACCCTTAAATGCAGGTGGGATAAAGGGGATAGTTACCGGAGGTGTGGGAAGGACTCAGGGCATTGAGGAAAGGGTGTCCAAGACCCAAAGTGGCTCCGCGTGTCACACTTAACGCCGCATACTTCTCTTCTCCTTTATTAATTTTTTTGCCTCGTATGCTGCCCGTAAAATTGGTAATGATAAGCTCGCACGGAGAACACACGGCCCAGCTCTCATGCAAGGTGGAGCCAGCTCTCTGGCTCTCAGCTCTTGAACTGGCTAGTTTCTCACACTCAGTATTTCGCTCTCTTGCCCCCTTTCTCTCTCTAGCTCTCTCGCTCTCTCTCGCTCTCTCTCTCTCTCTCTCTCTCTCTCTCTCTCTCTCTCAGCACATCTTTCACTCTTAACCACCAACACAACCACTATTAACACACACCACCACCACCACCACCTCTTCCTTCCCCTATTCCTTCCTGCTATCCATTCCATCCTGGCTAAAACCCACGCCCTACAAGGCGGCAACATGATCTATCCTGGCCTGGGGTGCCGGTGCTTGTTTTAAGAACAATGTAATATTCCCACTCATAATAAATTAGACACTAAACTTTCTCAGTTAAAATAAACCGCCGCTTTAGCAAATTTTTCAGTGATTATCGTACAAATATATATATATATATATATATATATATATATATATATATATATATATATATATATATATATATATATATATATAGTGTGTGTGTGTAGATAGGTAAAATTGGTCAATTACCAAGAACTCATTTAAAATGAATTCCCTTCTAAAATTTCTCTTATGTTAGTGTAAAAATTAAAAATTTTATACCAAAAGAACCTTAGAAAACTTTCCAAACCATATTATAACAGGCGCAATTTAATTTAGCCTAATTCAACTAAATGTATTTTATACAAGTTTACAGTAATTTAGTAATAAACGAACACAATGAAATATATTTTCTTCGTTAGATTCAGAATGATTTTTGCGAAATTATTGCATACACAAATTTTCTCTTGCCCTATTCGGCAAGAAGTGCGTTGCTATATAAGCCAAAATAGCAGGTTTTACTTATTTGGCACCACATATATATATATATGGTAAAAGTTCTTTTTATTTAGACCTCCGTACGCGCGTTTGTGTGTGTGTGTGTGTGTGTGTGTGTGTGTGTGTGTGTGTGTGTGTGTGTGTGTGTGTGTGTGTGTGTGTTCCTTTTATGTTCGCTTAAGTCAATGTTTTGGTTGATTTTCAGGCGCGCGTGAGTGTATTTTCTGATTTCTTGGGTATTAGCGACGATCCTGGGAATTCTTTGGCAGGATGAGCAAGCTACTTCGAGGCGGCTTCGTTGGGGCGCCGGCTTGAAGCTTCGCTCAGTGCATACTGAGAAGTACTGTACAAAATGAGGGTTCCTGAAACTGTTGTAGTGAGATTGATAAGAATGAAGTGTACATGATATAAGATGTTGACATTATTTACATCAGTGAATGCCGATCTGATAATCTTTTGAGAGCGTAATGGTGGTTAATACACTGAGACTAGCAGTACTGGGACCAACACTTCTGGTAGCACCACTGCTGGGACCAGAACTCCTGACCAGCACCTCTGGTAACAGCACTGATGGGATCAGAACCTCTTACCAGCACCGTTGGACATTAACACAGACAAGATTTCCTAGTGCTTTTCACCGACGACAACATTTCTTGCTGATAATTGTAGCCAGGGTTGTTGGGGTGGCTGCGTGCTGGCCCGCTCCTCAACACTCCAACCGGTTCTTCCTCTCGATAAAAAATGAGAAATTTTCACGTATTTGTTTTTTTCATACTGGAGGAGTGCCTCTTGAATCCCAAAGGCCTCATGATCCCAAAGAACCATGTTTTTCATCCTTCTTGGGAGAATTCTTGGTGAAGGGCTCTTGATCCCAGAGAACTGAGGCTACCAATCACTTGAATGAAATCTGATTGTCTCCCATTTTCCAGACGCTCTGTGACCCCTCCAGGGGTCACCTGGATACCTGGAGGTTATTCCGGGGATCAACGCCCCCGCGGCCCGGTCCATGACCAGGCCTCCCGATGGATCAGGGGCTGATCAACTAGGCTGTTACTGCTGGCCGCACGCAGTCCAACGTACGAGCCACAGCCCGGCTGATCCGGCACTGACTTTAGGTATCTGTCCAGCTCTCTCTTGAAGGCAGCCAGGGGCTTATTGGCAATTCCCCTAATGCTTGATGGGAGGCTGTTGAACAGTTTTGGGCCCCGGACACTTATGGTGTTTTCCCTTTGTGTACCAATGGCGCCCCTACTTTTTATTGGGGGCATTTTGCATCGCCTGCCCAGTCTTTTACTTTCGTAGGGAGTGATTTCTGTGTGCAGATTTGGGACCATTCCTTCCAAGATCTTCCAAGTGTAGATTATGATATATCTCTCCCTCCTGCGTTCCAACGAGTACAAGTCAAGTGCTTCCAAGCGTTCCCAGTAGTTAAGGTGCTTGACAGAACTTATACGTGCAGTAAAGGATCTCTGTACACTCTCTAGATCTGCGATTTCACCTGCTTTGAATGGAGATGTTAATGTACAGCAGTATTCCAGCCTAGAGAGAACAAGTGATTTGAAAAGGATCATCACTGGCTTGGCATCTCTCGTTTTGAACGTTCTCATTATCCATCCTATCATTTTCTTTGCACTTGTGATCGTGGCACTGTTGTGATCCTTGAAAGTGAGATCCTCAGACATTACTACTCCCAGGTCCCTTACATTATTTTTCCGCTCTATTGTATGGCCGGAGTCAGTAGTATACTCTGTTCTAGTTATTATCTCCTCCAGTTTTCCATAACGGAGTAGTTGGAATTTGTCCTCATTGAACATCATATTGTTTACCGTTGCCCACTGGAAAACTTTGTTTATATCTTCTTGGAGGTTAACCGCGTCCTCAGCAGATGACAGCCTCATGCAGATCCTAGTATCATCCGCAAAGGATGATGTGGTGCTGTGGTATATATCTCTGTCTATGTCTGATATGAGGATGAGGAATAAGATGGGGGCGAGTACTGTGCCTTGTGGAACAGAGCTCTTCACTATGGCAGCCTCCGATTTAACTCTGTTGACCACTACTCTGTGTTCGATTTGTTAGGAAGTTGAAGATCCATCTCCCCACTTTCCCAGTTATTCCTTTAGCACGTATTTTATGGGCTATTACGCCATGATCGCATTTGTCAAATGCTTTTGCAAAGTCTGTGTATATTACATCTGCATTCTGATTTTCTTCCAGTGCATCCAAGGCCATGTCATAGTGATCCAGTAGTTGTGAGAGGCAGGAGCGACCTGCCCTGAACCCATGTTGCCCTGGATTGTGCAGATTCTGGGAATCCAGGTGATCTGCAATCCTGCTTGTTAGCACTCTTTCAAAGATTTTTATGATGTGGGATGTCAGAGCTATTGGTCTATAGTTCTTAGCTAATGCTTTGCTGCCACCTTTATGGAGTGGGGCTATATCCGTTGTTTTAAGTGACTGTGGAATTTCACCCATGTCCAAGCTCCTCCTCTATAGTGTACTTAGGGCACGCGAGAGGGGTTTCTTGCAGTTCTTAATGAAAACAGAGTTCCACGAGTCTGGGCCCGGGGCTAAGTGCATAGGCATGTTGTCAATGGATTTTTCGAAATCTATCGGAGTTAGGGTAATGTCGGAAATCTGGCATACATTTATGGAGTTTTGAGGCTCATTCATGAAGAAATCATTTGGGTCGTCGATCCTCAGACCGATTAGTGGTTCACTAAACACAAGAGTTGTACTGGGATTTCAATATTTCACTCATTTCCTTGTTGTCATCTGTGTAAGTCCCATCCTGTCTGAGTAAGGGCCCGATACTAGATGTGGTATTTGCCTTGTTTTTGGCATATGAAAATAAATATTTTGAATTTCTTTCAATTTCACTAATAGCTTTAAGCTCCTCCTGCCTCTCCTGGTTCCTGTAAGAGTCATTTAACTTAAGTTTGATAGTTTCCACTTCCCTGGTCAGCGCCTCCTTTCGTGTATCAGATATTCTAGCACTCCTGAGGAGCTCAGTGACTCTTCGTCGTCTTCTGTAGAGGGAGCGTCTCTCTCTCTCCAGTTTACTCCTGCTCTTCTTCTTTCTTAGGGGAATATGCCTAGAACATGCTTCGGCTGCCAGGAAGTTGATCCTTTCAAGGCACTGGTTTGGATCCATGTCATTTAAGACATCTTCCCAACATGTTTCGTTTAGAACATGGTTTACCTGGTCCCAGTTGATGTTCTTGTTGTTGAAGTTGTATTTTGTGAAGACACCTTCACAGGTACATGCATTCTGCTGATCAGGACTCCAGCGCCTATGGAATGGGAGGGGGGGGGGTAACCAGGTTTAATGCGAGGTAGAGGAATATAACTAACTCCCTGTACTAAGAGCCCTCCCCCATTTACCTTAAAGATCTTGAGAGAATTAAGACTGATAGAAACGCTTTACCTGGTTGACCTTCGAGCTTGTTGGTGAAGGCACTGAGCACCTATATAGGCGAGTCTCTTATGGCACTTGGTCAGTGTGTTGGGCTCGCAACCATAAGCACCCACGTTTGATCGAGCGCGAGGCGCGACACACCAATATGCGTCCATACACCTGTTGACCTCGTTCACCTAAAAGTAAATAGGTACCTGAGTTTTTCGAAATCCTAATACCATATTGGCCTGGGAATTTCAGGGCTCCCCTGCCATAGGTTCGAGTCTCACACATTCTGTGATTTGACAGGTAGCTGAGTTTTACTCGTTTGTGGGTGGCATGGTGAGGTCCCAGACCGACATTAGCCACTCTGCTTGGTTTATCCTGGGTTGAACGGAAAGGTGTACTACCCACGGTATTAACGAGAAGACACAGGTGTAGAGAAAAATTTTATTGTGACAGTGTTTCGTTTTTTGTAGAGCTTAATCAAGTCAATGATAATACTCTTCATGGAGAGAAAGGTTGTCACAATGTAAGTTTTCTTCTGCTCTTGTCATTTCTGCATTACACAGTTGTTAATGAATGCTTTCTTTTGTGCCATGCCTTCATGTCATGCCTTCATGTCATGCCATCGTGTAATGTCACCGTGTAATACTTTCATGTCATGCTATGTCATCGTGTAGTGCTTTCATATGCTTTCATGTCATGCCATTGTGTAATGCCTTCATGTCATGCCTTCATGCTTTCATGTCATGCCTTCAGAAGAAGGCATCTAAATCAAAGTTTTGAAGAGTATGGCGCTCTGACTCAACCAAGTATAATTCAGTTACAAGCGTAAAGTAACTCAACAAAACAGATAAAAAGAATATTGAGTGAAGGTGGGGGTCTGTCCCCAGTCATGTTGGGTGAAGGTGGGGGTCTGTCCCACGTCTTGTTGGGTGAAGGTGGGGGTCTGTCCCACGTCATGTGAGTTTGTATACAACATTCATTGTTTAGACCACAAATGTATAAACCCAGTGGTCGAAACCAGCTAGATGTTTTACACCCGCCGCCCTCACCATACTTCTCCTCCTTTTCCCCACCGGCGGGGTGCTAAGAAGACGTAACACAACACCAACCTCAGTGGTCAGTTTTGGTCTGTTAACCGTTTCCACATGGCCCTTACGTACTCGGACATTTATTGGTGCAGTGCGTGCGGTGTGGGGTGAGGGACGGATATTTGTGGAAGTCTTCCTTTGGTTTGTAATGGGAGAGCTCGGAGCGGGGGCTTGACACCTCGGCCCTCTCTCTCTCTCTTCTCTCTCTCTCTCTCTCCTCTCTCTCTCTCTCTCTCTCTCTCTCCTCTCTCCCTCCTCCTCCTGCATTCATCTGACAAATACAGGAAGCTGATCTGAGGCAGCTCCTATCCCTGCTGCAACACAATAGGTCCACTCTCCTCCCCTGCCCCCAAGAGCTTATCGCACTGTGTCCCATCTGTGTGTGTGTACTCACCTAATTGTGGTTGCAGGGATCGAGACTCAGCCCCTGGCCCCGCCTCTTCGCTGAGCGCTACTAGGTCCTCTCTCTCTCCTCCTGCTCCACGAGCTTTATCATACCTCATCTTTAAGCTATGTATGGTTCCTGCCTCCACTACCTCACTTACTAGCCTATCCCACTTGACTAACATCCTTTTGACTCATCTGGGTCTTCAACTTCCAGTTGTGACCCCTTGTTTCTGTGTCCCCTCTCTGGAACATTGTCTCTGTCCACCTTGTCTATTCCACGCAGTATTTTGTATGTCGTTATCATGTCTTCCCTAACCCTCCTGTCCTCCAGTGTCGTCAGGCCGATTTCCCTTAACCTTTCTTCGTAAGACATTCCCCTTAGCTCTGGAACTAACCTTGTCGCAAACCTTTGTACTTTCTCTAATTTCTTGACCTGCTTGATCAAGTGTGGGTTCCAAACAGGTGCTGTGTGTGTGTGTGAGTGAGAGTGAGAGTGAGAGTGAGAGTGAGAGTGAGAGTGAGTGAGAGTGAGAGTGTGAGTATGAGTATGAGTATGAGTATGAGAGAGAGAGAGAGAGAGAGAGAGAGAGAGAGAGAGAGAGAGAGAGAGAGAGAGCAAGCTCAGGTGTGAGTGCGGTCACTGGTGTTTAGAGGCGCTGTAGACAACAACTTTATGACAGGCTCTTAACGCCTCTCTGGACCATTCTAACGGATCCACCTCCAGTTCACACGCTCCTTGCTTGTTCGTACTCTTACGCTTACGCTCTCGCTCTCGCTCTCTCTCTCTCTCTCTCTCTCTCTCTCTCTCTCTCTCTCTCAAACACACCGCGATTTTTTTTCCAAATTATCAATTAAAGACTGGTGCCCACCTCCCATCGTGAAGAGGTGGGCTTGCTAACACCTTAATGGCTGATGGTACCATGATGGAGAAATGGTTGATGACGATGGTGGTGATAGTGATGATGATGATAGTGCTGGTAATGATAGTGGTAATAATGATGGTAGTAATAATGATAGTGGTGGTAATGATACTGGTACTAATGACGGTTGTGTTAATGATGGTGATAATGGTGTCGATAATTCTAATGATAATGGTTATAATGATGATAAAGGTAATGATGGGGTGATAATGGTGATGGTGATAATGATGGTGTTGATAGTGGAGTTTTATTCAGCTGTCATAATTAAAGTTCTTTAGATTTGTTTTATTTAGTAAACTACGTGTATTTTAATTTAGAATAATCCAGTAAAGTTAAACGTGAGTTTATTACCACTGATGACGATTAAACATTATAATTAGTGTTAGTTACTACGATGATTATTGTTATAGTGATAATTATGATAGTAATGATTATAATAGTGATAGTGATTAGGCGATAATTTCTTTGATAGGATAATTGGAATAATGATAATGGTAATTATAGTGATGATTATGATAATAGATTATAACAATAACTTAACAATAGGATTACGACGATGAATTATAATTTGGGTTAATTATTATGGCGAGATAAGTGTTTTGGTGGAGATATTAGTGTGTTGGTGTGTTTGGCGAGTGTTGGTGGTGAGATTAGGGCGTTTATCGTAAAATGTAGGTATGGGTGGTAAGATGATGTTGTGGTGTGAGATTAGACGGTTGGGGTGAGATTAGAATTTTAATATTGAGATAAAGGTGTTAATGGTGAGATAAGGTTGTTGTGAGGTTAGGGTGTCAATGAAATTAGTGTTGATATAACTGATGGTAAGATTAGGTTTTGGTGGCGAGATTAGATTGTTAGTAGTAAGACTAGAGTGTTGGTCAGATTAGGATGTTAGTGGTGAGGATAGGATTTTAAAGGTGTTGGTGGGGAGATTAGGAAGGTGGTGGTGCGATATGGGGTGTTTTCCTGCCGGTCAGTGCAGGCATGAAAATAGGGAGCAAAATATACCATACCATATTAGAAAAAAAAAACATGGAATTTATACTACTACTAATCATGGGAAGCGCTAAACCCGTAGGGATTATACAGTGCCTATGGGGGGATGGAAGGTATTCAGACTCAATTTGGGGAACTGGAACACAAGTCAAGTTCCCCAGATCAAGAGCCCCTCACCAGCGTCAAGGAACCTTCCCTGAGGGGCATGGAATTTACAGAATTATTATTATTATAATCAAAAAGAAGCGCTAAGCCACAAGGGCTATACAGCGGAATTTACAGGAGAGATGAGACTGGATGAAAGACGCGGGCTACAACTTCCTCTACTAAATTAAGTGTTGCGCCTCTGCTACTCACAGCTCCGTGTACCTATGGTTGTGAATATGAAAATGGTAGACAATACCGACAGGTTGATAAGACACATGTACAGTAGTTAAATATCTTTATTCCGAAACATTTCGCCTACACAGACTTCAGTCGAGTAAAAAAGAGTTAGCAGAAGCAGTAAAGGTGTGAAGACGATGTAATCAGTCCATCACCCTTGAAAGACGTAGTTTTGAGGTGGTCAGTCCCTCAGCTTGGAGAAGACTTTTGCTTCATAACTCTTCTGTAAACCATAGCACCGTATCATCCTTTGCAGACGATACTAGGATCTGCTTGAGTGTGTCATCCATTGAGGACACGGCAAAGCTCCAAAGCGACTGTACTAGGGAACATATCGTTCCGGTCTTTCCTCACTATTCTCTCTACTCTGCTGATCGCTATACCTTAGTACGTTTTCATACATAAAACAATTGGGTAAACCCAGGAATCTTGGATGATAGATTTATACCGAGCTTGTAGGACCTGAGTGTTCTGGCAGCTCCTCCCACAAGGGCACTGTGTTTCTAGTTGAATCCTATACTTGTCAAGTGCTTGTCCAACGGGTTTTTTACTGTTTTATCTTCTCGTGTACAGCGAGTGGGAGGGAGGGATGGTAGGAGGGAGGGGAGGGAAGAAGGTATGGGGGAGAGAACATTTTAAAGTATGGAAGGAGGCAGTAATGAAAGAGGCAGTAATGAAAGAGGTGAGGCTTGTGTCACTGTTGTTTCTGGAGGCAGTGGTAGGCAGCACGCGGAGCAACTCTGTTATTCCCATTACAGTGCTGCTGCTGCTGCTGCACCTGCAGCTGGTGTTGGTGAAGTGTTAGAGTTGGGTGAGTTATCAATTACTGTAGGTAGGTGTGAGTTTCAGCGGGTGGCTGGCCTGCCCCTACTGGCCACGAGGCGTGCCCTTAATTACCTCTCGTTGGATCCACTCCTCGCGTGTGGATGCTCCACCTCCACTTTCCTTTCTTCCACAGCCTCCCTCTCAGTCTCCCCCCCCCCCATATTTCCACTGCTAGGAGAAGAAACCATTTAGATAGGATAAAAAGGTGTCTAGAATGTTGAATTGGGATTGGAGAAAAGGTATTGGGTATGTGGTTAGGTGTTGAATAATGTATTGATCGAAGAATGGTGGGTATGTAGATGGTTCTATGTAGTGGTGGAGAAGTGGTTATCGGATGTTAGGATGATGGAGTTAGGGTAATGAAGCAAGAGAAAGTGGAGAAGGAACATAAGGAGAGAGTGGATAACGAGGAGACGGAGTAGATTAAGAATATAATCCAAAGTATAAATACTTACCTGTGATATCAATCCTAATTGTCTAGGAGCTCTTAATGGAAGCTCCCAAGCAAGTTCACGCAAAAAGTGTGTAACCGCCTCAGCTGTTTCTCGTCACACTGGCGCTTTAGTGGGCGAGTTCTGAAGTAAACAGGGAATTGTGGAGGCGTGAAGGATGGCAGGCACTTTGTCACCTTCCAGTTTTATATTTATGAAATAGTGGAGCATCCGTGACGCACGCGCGCACACACGGGGCCAGGAGCTGTGAATCGATCCCTGCAACCACAAATAGGAGAGTACAAAGACACAGACAGACACACACAGGAGCTATGAATCGACCCCTGCAACTACAAGTACGTTAGTACACACACACACAGACGTACACACACACACAGACATGCAAACGCAGACATGCACACACACAGACACACATACACACAGATTATGTTAATGAGGAGAATTAAATCAGATGAGGATCAGGTAGGACTTCAAAGAGACCTGGACAGACTGGACACCTTGTCCAGCAACTGGCTTCTCGAATTTAACCCCGCCAAATGCAAAGTCATGAAGAGCGGAGAAGGGCAAAGAAGACCGCAGACAGAGTATAGGCTAGGTGGCTAAAGACTGCAAACCTCGCTCAAGGATAAAGACCTTGGGGTGAGTATAACACCGAGCACGTCTCCGGAAGCACACATCAACCAGATAACTGCTGCAGCATATGGGCGCCTGACAAACCTGAGAATAGCGTTCCGATACCTTAGTAAGGAATCGTTCAAGACACTGTACACCGTGTACGTCAAGCCCATACTGGAGTATGCAGCACCTGCTTGGAACCCACACTTGATCAAGCACTTAAAGAAATTAGAGAAAGTGCAAAGGTTTGCGACAAGGTTAGTTCCAGAGCTAAGGGGAATGTCCTACGAAGAAAGATTAAGGGAAATCGGCCTGACGACACTGGAGGACAGGAGGGTTAGGGGAGACATGATAACGGCATACAAAATACAGCGTGGAATAGACAAGGTGGACAGAGACAAGATGTTCCAGAGAAGGGACACAGAAACAAGGGGTCACAACTGTAAGTTGAAGACCCAGATGAGTCATAGGGATGTTAGGAAGTATTTCTTCAGTCATAGAGTAGTCAGGAAGTGGAATAGCCTAGCAAGTGAGGTTGTGGAGGCAGGAACCATACATAGCTTTAAGATGAGGTATGATAAAGCTCATGGAGCAGGGAGAGAAAGGACCTAGTAGTACTCAGTGAAGAAGCGGGGCCTGGAGCCGAGTCTCGACCCCTGGACTCACAATTAGGTAAGTACACACACACACACACACACACACACACACACACACACACACACACACACACACACACACACACACGAGAGGTCCTCAGTCTACCAACTCTTTTTTTAACTACTTAACGATTTTCAACGGGCCGTTCACAACAGCAGCGCCACATAATTCGATTCTGTGATGAAATGTACTCCGCTTCCCTTGCAGCCTGGACCCACAAATTACTCGCCTGGCGTTTCTAGGAGCGAGGTAACCTAACCGCTGGTCTAGCTGAGATAATTAGCATCTGGGGCAACACATTTCTCAAGAGCCTCGTCACGACAGGGTGGGGAAGAGAGCTTCAAATCATAAATAACTCTTACGAAGATTCGTCTCTCTTAAGACGGGAATTAAGGTGGTCTGAGAACAGCATACACGATAACCCTAACAGCTAGGTGTGTCTTAGATAATTAAGGTCTTCGGCGGTACGTTTCTCAAAGGTGGTGTGTAATCAGGCTGGGCGGTACACCTTATGAGCGTCCGAGGTGTTGAGGCTATCTAGCCTTCACAGGCTTTCCCACACCTTACGCATCAGCGGCTGCCCACGCTCGATAAATGACTCCTTCTCTGACTCGCAGGTAAAAGCCCTTCGTCTTAAGCAAGCGCTCATCCTCGTCTGTCTATCGTGGGCCGGAGAACAACCGTCTCCCGTCAATACGAGACATAAGGTGGACAGATCCGTGCGTCTTAAAAGACGGAATTATTGTACTCCGAGAGGCTAACTGTCTTGAGGCGTCCGGGGTAAGATGATGGCAACATTCAATTACCTTCAGGATAGAGAATGGATCACCCTCGACCGGCCCGCCACACGCAGAGGAAAATTCAGTTATCTAATAGGTATGTGGGTGCAGCAGCGTCCTAATTTAATCTCCGGTGTGTATATACTTACAGGGTGGCTTTTAGCATTGTTTAATTTGATAGAGCACGTTCTGATCGGCAGGATTGTAATGGTAGTCTATTAACCAGGGGTTGCGGGCGAGTTATGCAGATAGAGTTCGCCTGAAATGGCGTTCTTTGTACGCGATTGAAAACCCTCTTTATTTTTATTTATAATTCAAACGCAGTTCGGCGGAGGACAGTGTTGTAGCGAGACAAGTACTATTATACATAGACACCTGTATCAGAGCAAGACTGTCGGTATTGTATACCATTTTGATGTTCACTCATATTTGTTGGTATTCTGTCGTCTGTCTAGTTGTGTATGTGCGCGCGCGCACTGGGAAGTTTAAGTTCCAGTACTTGGCCCAGGCCTTTGCACGTAAATAAACTTTTGTGACTGGACTGCTGCTAATGGTGCGAGCTCCCTGAGCACAGTAGCTGCCAGTGCCTCTCCTGGTTCAGGTAACAGGTGCATATTTCAACAGCGTGCTCGCGGCTCCCGTCTAGCAGGTAAGTCATGACTTGAAATGTCTGAGGTGCCTGGAGAGACCTCGACCACATGTTAAGTGGAACTTTTAGTACAATTTCACTGGCTAGAATTTATAGTTAGGCTGCGTTGATGGGAACGTTTAATGCGGTTTCGTTGATAGAAGCGTTTAATACCGTTTCGTTGATGAGTTCGTTTGTCCTCAAAGATTTAAGTTATACCATGAATTAGGGAAAGATCCTGGACTTCACCTTACGAAACAAAGCAAATGTGATGGTAATTATGGGCAAGGTAGATTATAGTGGAAAAATGAACATGTTATTAGAAACTAAGGTTCACAGCGAGACTCTTACTGGAAATGAAAGATGAATCCCAAGGAGAAATTTATTTAAGTAAACCCAAGAAGAGAGGAAACCAGACCGGACAAGATCCTGGTGCATAAAATACACATTGGATTAGGAAGGTGGGGGAGGGGGGAGGGAAGGATTCACACACACACACACACACACACACACACACACACACACAGTGTCGTACCGAATAGGTAAAACTTGCGATTTTGGCTTAAATAGCAACGCTCTTGCCGAATAAGGCAAGCAAAATATTTGCAAAAATTTTTCTGAATCTAACAAAAAATTATATTTCAGTGTGTATGTTTATTGTTAAATTATTGTAAACTTATCTAAAATATATTTAGTTGGATTAGGCTAAATTAAATTGCGTTTGTTATATGGTTAGGTAAGTTTTCAAAGATTCTTTTCGTACAAAATTATTAATTTTTACATTAACATAAATGAAAAAAAAAATATTTTTAAACGTATAGGATAAAATTTTAAAAAGGACTTAATTTTAAATGAGTGCTTGGTAATTGACCAATTTTACCTATTCGGCACTATATATATAAATATATATATGCAATAAGATCACAGTAAACAGGTGATTTCAGAATATGCATTATATATATATATATATATATATATATATATATATATATATATATATATATATATATATATATATATATATATATATATATATATAATGCGCAATAAGATCACAGTAAACAGGTGATTTTAAAATATGCAAAACAACCACTGTGAAAGAGTAGTGAAATTCCAAGCGCTTTCGTGACTACTCACATTGTCAAGGAACTAAGAAAGTAATACATCAAAGGAAGGCAATTAAAGGGCTTACACTACACCTCACAGTCAACCCCCACAACAAAGAAACACCTGACGCGCGACAATACCGGACTCACAAGAAAAGAGGAACACTGCAGTAGGTCCGCTGGTCCAACTAGACAGATCCTCACGACAACCCACTAACAAATTATTCTACCCAAGAAATAAGAGTCAATGTATTATTAAACTCTAACCAAATTTTATTAATTATAAATGAATCTAATTTATATAAACCTAAGAAATATTCATATTATTTTCAAAACTGCTCAAGATTCAGTCAACCATCTTGCTTGATACAACTTTCTCAACTTATTGCAATTGGATATTCTCATGAATAGAGCATTGGAATCTTGTCCAGTTCTAATGCTATAGTTTTTTAATCTAAGTTTATTACGGTCAAACTGGTAAAAATCTCGAACTTAGATTAAAACAACATAAATATAGCATTAGAACTGGACAAGATTCCACTGCTCTATTTATTCATGTGAGAGATTTTAACCATCCAATTGATTTTCAAAAAGTTGAGAAAGTTGTATCAAGAAAGTCCATGGTCGACAGGAATATAATTGAATCTTGTTTCATAAAAAGCAGTTTTGACAATAATATGAATATTTCCTTAGGTTTATATAAATTAGATTCATTTATAATTAATAAAATTTGGTTAGAGTTTAATAATACATTGGACAAATAATAAACCTTATTTCTTGGGTAGAATAATTTGTTAGTGGGTTGACGTGAGGATCTGTCTAGTTGGACCAGCGGACCTACTGCAGTGTTCCTCTTTTCTTGTGAGTCCGGTATTGTCGCGCGTCAGGTGTTTCTTTGTTGTGGGGGTTGACTGTCAGGTGTAGTGTAAGCCCTTTAATTGCCTTCCTTTGATGTATTACTTTCTTAGTTCCTTGACAATGTGAGTAGTCACGAAAGCGCTTGGAATTTCACTACTCTTTCACAGTGGTTGTTTTGCATATATATATATATATATATATATATATATATATATATATATATATATATATATATATATATGTGTGTGTGTGTGTGTGTGTGTGTGTGTGTGTGTGTGTGTGTGTGTGTACTCACCTAATTGTACTCACCTAATTGTGGTTGCAGGGGTCGAGACTCAGCTCCTGGCCCCGCCTCTTCACTGATCGCTACTGGATCCTCTCTCTCTCTCTGCTTCCTGAGCTTTGTCATACCTCTTCTTAAAACTATGTATGGTTCCTGCCTCCACTACTTCACTTGCTAGGCTATTCCACTTGCTGACAACTCTATGACTGAAGAAATACTTCCTAACGTCCCTGTGACTCGTCTGAGTCTTCAGCTTCCAGTTGTGACCCCTTGTCCCTGTGTCCCCTCTCTGGAACATCCTATCTCTGTCCACCTTGTCTATTCCCCGCAGTATTTTGTATGTCGTTATCATGTCTCCCCTGACCCTTCTGTCCTCCAGTGTCGTCAGTCCGATTTCCCTTAACCTTTCCTCGTACGACATTCCCTTGAGCTCTGGGACTGGGACACACACATACACACACACACACACGTGTATATATAGCCAGGGGATCGAACTTGTGTTGTTTTAGCCCGCCTCGTGTGAAGTCAAAATTCACGTCTGAACCAATGCTGAAAACAATCCTACAATTATATAAATAATAATTCGTGGGTATCAAAGAAGACACGACAAGGGATGATTTAGCGTAACAGTTGACTATAAAAGAACACAGCCTCCCAGGCTGGATGTCAATGACAGAGTTTAGGGAAGGGATATATGAAGCTCACTCTTCTTCCTGCCTTTGCCCTCGTCCTTCTTTACTCGTCCTCTCGTCGTCCTCTTCTCACTCGTCTTAACTCATCAAAGATATATCAGAGGTAACAGCGCTAACGTTAACTTAAGATAATGAGCTCGACTGTGAATATTACGGATTCCATGTCATCACTGAAGGCTCTTCACATGCATAATGACTGACATACTCGGTGGAGAAACCAGGCATTGATACTAAAATTCAGAGAAAATGAAATTCATACACAGTTTTTATGGATTCCATAACATACTGAGTTAGTCCTTCATAATTAAAATGGTTCAGTTTGCCAAATAAATACCTAGAAGGAAAATGTAGAATATAACTTTAGTATATCTGTCTAACATTAGGAATAACATTGGAGAAGTAAATGCTGAGAGTGGATGTCAGAGGAATGCAGTTACATGCCTGCAAAATCTAAATCTAATCATCTGGTATCAAGGAACACAATGATCTGTTGCAAAGTATGGCGTGACAGTATTCAAACTAAGAAATCTCAAGGCGAGAGGGAGATTATTTCCTAGTAAAAGTAGGCCTTAGACAGGAATGTGTGATGTCACCGTGGTTGTTCAATATATTTATTGATGGAGTTATAAGAGAAGTGAATGCTCGGGTATTGGCAAGAGGTGTGGGGGCTGAAAGATAAAAAATCTAACACAAAGTGGGAGTTGTCACAGTTGCTCTTTGCTGATGACACTGTACTTTTGGGAGATTCTTAAGAGAAGTTACAGAGGTTGGTGGATGAGTTTGGTAGGGTATGTAAAAGGAAATGAAAATTTAATATAGGAAAGAGTAAGGTGACGAGGATAACCAAAAAAATTAGGTAACGAGAGATTGGATATCAGATTGGAGGGAGAGCGTATGGAGTAGGTGAATGTATTCAGATATTTGGGAGTGGCCGTGGCAGCAGATGGGTCTATGAAAGATCAGATGAATCGTAGAATTGACGAGGGGAAAAAAGGTGAGTGGTGCACTTAGGAGTCTGTGGAGACAGACAACTTTATCCAGGAAAACAGAGAGAGAAATGTGTGAGAGTATAGTTATACCAATGTTCTTGTATGGGTGTGAGGCATAGGTGGTGAATGTTGCAACAGGAAGAAGGTTGGAGGCAGTGGAGATGTCATGTCTGAGGTCAATGTGTGGTGTGAATATAATGCAGAGAATCCGTAGTTTGGAGATTAGGAGAAGATGCAGGATTACCAAAACTATTATCCAGAGGGCTGAGGAGGGGTTATCGAGATGATTTGGACATGTGGAGAGGTTGTAACTAATTAGAATGACTTCGAGAGTGTATAAATCTGTAGTGGAGGGAAGTTGGGGTAGGGGTCGGCCTAGGAAAGATTGGAGGGAGGGGGTTAAAGAGGTTTTATGTGCGAGGGGCTTGGACTTCCAGCAAGCATGCGTGAGTGTGTTAGATAGGAGCAAATGGAGACAAATGGCTTTTAGGACTTGACGTGCTGTTGGAGTGAAAGCAAGGTAATATGAAGGGATTTAAGGAACCCGGCAGGCCGGTTTCCCTGAAGATGGGAAGTACAGTGCCAGTACTCTGAAGGAGGGGTGTTAATGTTGCAGTTTTATAACTGTAGTGTAAGCACACCTCTGGCAAGATAGTGATGGAGTGAATGATGATGGAAGTTTTTCTGTTTTAGGCCACCCTGCCTTGGTGGGAAACGGCCTTTGATATATCTTACCTTTGAAGAGTTTCGAGAGTTAATCTACTCTCTGAGCCAGGCTCGCCTGGTGCTTGCCTGGTCAACCAGGCTGTTGCTGGAGGCCCGCTGCCCCACATATTCATCACAGCCTGGTTGATCTGACACCTGAAGATAGTACTCGTCCAGTTTCCTCTTGAAGGCTTCTACACTTGTCCCAGCCGTGTTTCTGATATCTTCTGGTAAGATGTTGAATAGTCTGGGACCCCGGATGTTGATAAAGTGTTCCCTTATTGTTCCCACCGCACCCCTGCTCCTCACTGGGTTTATTTTACACTTCCTCCCATATCTCTCACTCCAGTATGTTGTTATGGCAGTGTGCAGATTTGGGACCAGGCCCTTGAGTATTTTCCAGGTATGTGTTATCATGTATCTCTCTCTCTCCTCCGCTCCAATGAGTACACGTTCCCAGTAGTTTAGGTGCTGTATAGGCTCAATGTAAGCCCTAAACGATCTCTGTATTTGTTCCAGCTCCGATATTTCTCCTGCTTTGAACGGGGCCGTCAGCACTGAGCAATATTCTAGCGATTTGAAGAGTGTCACCATCGGCATTATTTCCCTTGTTTTGAAAGTTCTCAATACCCACCCCGTCATCTTCCTGGCTGTCGTGATTTTTGTCTTATGGTCTTTAAAAGAAAGGTCTGCTGACATAATTATTCCCAGGTCTGTTACGTGTTCCTTACGTTGTATTTGGTGACCCCCTTGAGTTTTGTATATAGTATTCCTTTTGAGTTCTTCATTCTTTCCATACCTAAGAAGCTGGAACTTATCACCACTGAGCATCATGTTCTCCACTGCCCACTGGAAAACCCTGTTTATGTCTTCCTGCACTTTTTCAGTGTCCTCTACCGTACTGACTTTCATGCTTATTATAGTGTCATCTGCAAATGATACAAAAGTGTGCCGGGTGTTTTTGTCTATGTCTGCTATGAGGATGAGAAACTGCAGAGGTGCCAGAACAGTGTCTTGGGGCACTGAGCTTTTGGCCTTGCTGATGCTGGATCTTGCCCTGTTCACTACTACTTTTTGTGTTGTGTGTGTTAGGAACCCAAAAATCCATCTGCCTACCTTCCCCGTAATGCCTATGGCCTTCATTTTGTGCGCTATCACTCCATGATCGCATTCGTCAAACGCCTTTGCAAAATCTGTGTAAATCACACCTGCTTTTTGGTCGTTTTCCAGTGCCTCCGTAATTCTGGCATAATGGTTCAGCAGCTGTGACAGGCATGATCGTCCTGCTCTAAAACCATGTTGGTTCGAGTTATGCTGGTTGTGCTGCTCCATGAAATTTATCTGCCGTCTCATCACTCTTTCGAAGATTTTTGATGATGTGAGAAGTAAGGGCTACTGGTCTGTAATTTTTAGCTAGTGCTCTACTACCTCCCTTATGCAAGGGGGCTATGTCTGCACTCTTTAAGGCATTCCATAAATCTTGTCCAGGTGCTGAGTGGGCATGTTATCCATTTCTTTTTCGAAAACTATGGGATTTGTACTAATGTCTGTTAGTTGGTCTGCGCTGCCTTCTTCTGGAGTGAAAATTATTTATCCATTTTCTACCTTGCTGTCATTTAGTGGGTTGCTGAACACCGACTCATACTGTTCTTTTAGGATTTCACTCATTTTCTGTTCATTGTCAGTATACGAGTCTCTTCTCAGTAGTGGTCCAGTTCTACAGGTACTTCTTAGCTTGGATTTTGCGTAGGAACAGAATTATTTTGGGTTTCTTGCAATATCCTGTATGGCCCTTTGTTCCCTTTGCGCTTCTTCTGTGAGGTATGGCATCCTAAGTTTTTGCTCTAATTCAGTGATCTCTCAGCTAAGTATCTTTCCTCTGTTGTAGTATATTTGTGTTTTTAAGCAATTCAGTAACCCGTTTTCTTTTTCTGTACCATCTCCTACGCTCTCTATATCTGATCTTCTTCTGGGTTTCCTCAATGGTACGCGCTTCATACATACTTTTTACGTTTCTCTATTCAGGTTCTCTAGGCACTGGTGGGGATTTAGGGTGCTCATGTCTGATTCCCAAGTTATGTCTGGTAGCTCTTGGTTTATTTTTTCCCAGCCAAGTCTGTGGTTGTTAAAATAAAACTTACTGAACATCCCGTCTCTAACATTAGTGGCGGTTTCCTAACCCTGAGTTAATACTCGGTTGAACCTCTATGATGTTATTATCAGAGTATATTGTTTTAGTAACTGTTATTCCTCGTTGTTTGTGAATATCAAATCCAGGGTATTTTCATTTCTAGTGGGACCAATTACCTGTTGGTTTAATGAGTACTTTTCACAAAGCCTCATTAGTTCCCTGGTATGTACCTGTTGAGCCAGGGTGCTTCCCGGAGATATTTCTGGTATAACATTACGTTGCGCCATCTTTCATTTTACACGAGGAAGATTAAAATCTCCAAGGAGTAAAATATTTGGTGTGGGATTTTCTGTCCTATCCAGATAGCTATCTATCTGCCTTAGCTGATCTGTAAATGCTCCAAACATAGCATTCGCTTCTGTTAGGAGCCTACTGATATAACTAACTTTGTCATTTTTATTTGATTTCAAACCCTGAATATTTGCGAATATGAAGCAGGAATTACTATGTGGGATGTTTTGTCTCGCTTTGTGTTTCATTAGTACCACTGGTGGTGTACTACCTGGTATGACCCCTGGTGTACACACCCCTGGTTTCTCCAGTACTGGCTTTGCGTTTGGTTGCTTATTCGGCCTTGATGGGCTGATGCCTGGTTTGGTACGCCCCATTTTGCTGCCCATCTGTCCTCTGTACCATTACCCTGTTTGTCTCTTCCTTTGGTTCGATCTTTTTCACTTTTTGTCTAAAAATATATGTTGTTCAATTTCCCTTTCTCTGCTAACTATGTAGCGCCGCGTTCCTTTTATATAAGAACATAAGAAGGACCACTGCAACAGGCCTACTGACCCATGTGGAGCAGGGCCATGTCCCCCCCCCCGGAGTAGCCCAAGGACCCACCCCCGCGGATTAGCCCAATGACCCACCCAGTCTTGTCACCTCCACTCAAGGATGGAGCACGGCACCAGACCCAGTAGCACAAGCTAGTCAGGTCCAACTCACACCCACCCACACCCACTCATGTATTTATCTAACCTATTTTTAAAACTACACAACGTTTTAGCCTCAATAACTGTACTCGGGAGTTTGTTCCACTCATCCACAACTCTATTACCAAACCAGTGCTTTATTTTTTATCCTTCCTGAATCTGAATTTTTCCAACTTGAAACCATTGCTGTGAGTCCTGTCTTGGCTGGAAATTTTCAGTACGCTATTTACATCCCCTTTATTTATTCCTGTTTTCCATTTATACACCTTAATCATATTCCCCCTAATTCTACGCCTTTCGAGAGAGTGCAGATTCAGGGCCCTCAGTCTATCCTCATAGGGAAGATTTCTGATACATGGGATCTTTGTCATCCTCTGTACGTTTTCCAGAGCATTTATATCCATTCTGTAATACGGTGACCAGAACTGAGTAGCATAGTCTAAATGAGGCCTAACCAAGGATATACAGAGTTGAAGAACAACCTGACGACTTCTATTATTTATACTTCTAGATATGAAGCCAAGAATTCTGTTAGCTTTATTGCGAACACTAATGCACTGTTGTCTTGGTTTTAGATTACTGCTAACTAGAACTCCTAAATCCTTTTTGCAATTAGTAGTATTAAGATTTACATTTAGTTTATATGTGGCATGGTTATTTAACTGTCCAACATTTAGAACTTTGCATGTCAATATTAAACTGCATCTGCCACTTCTCCGACCATTGCAGCAGTCTATTCAAATCATCCTGGAATGCTCTAGTGTCCTTAGTGTCCTCATTAGAATGAATTGGATGGCCTATTTTGATGTCATCAGCAAATTTGCTTATGTTGCTATTTATTCCCTCATCTATGTGGTTTATGTAAATTGTGAACAACAACGGGCCCAACACTGACCCCTGAGGAACACCGCTTGTGACGTGCCCCCATTCTGATTTCTCCCCATTTATGCAAACTCTCTGCTGCCTATTTGTCAGCCATGCCTCTACCCAGGAAACAATTTCTCCTATTCCGTGTGCCTTAAGTTTCCTCAATAGCCTCTGATGTGGAACTCTATTGAAAGCCTTACTGAAGTCCATATACACAATATCATATTCATTACCATGATCTACCTCCTCAAACACCTTAGTGAAAAAAAAATAGTAAATTCGTAAGACAGGAACGCCCCTTTTTAAAACCGTGTTGAGATTAATTAATCTGTGCCTATCAAGATGGCTACGAATTGCTTCGGCAATTATTGTTTCCATAAATTTTCCCACTATAGAGGTAAGGCTTATTGGTCTATAGTTCGAAGCCAAGGACCTGTCATCTGCCTTGTAAACAGGTATTACATTTGCCATTTTCCACTTATCAGGCACTATGCCAGTTTGTAGTGATATGTTAAAAAGATTAGCCAAAGGTTTGCTAAGTTCCTCTTGACATTCCTTTAACATCCTTGCAAACAGTTCATCAGGACCTGGGGATTTGTTAGGTTTTAGTTTCTCTATTTGTCTGAGGACCATGTCACTAGTTACCGCAATCGTACATAGTTTATTATCCTGTTCTACATAATCTATTATTTCAGGAATATCGCCAGTATTTTCCTGGGTGAAAACTGAGAGGAAGTAGGTATTGAGAATTTCACACACATCCTTATCACTGTCAGTGATCTGACCAGAGTTACTCTTAAGTGGGCCAATCTTGTCCCTAATCTTACTTCTGTATACCTGAAAGAACCCTTTTGGGTTAGTCTTCGAATCCCTTGCGACCTTAGCCTCATAATCCCTTTTTGCTTTTCTTATTCCTTTCTTTCTCTCTTTAATTGAATATATTGATTTCTTAACTGCCCATCCCCTCTTTTGATACGCCTATATATGCCTCTCTTTTCACCAATGAGATGTTTTAATCTATTGTTCATCCATTTGGGATCATTTTTGTTAGATCTAATTTCCCTACTTGGAACAAAAGTTGTCTGGGCAGCTAGAACTAAGCTCTGTAAAATGCCATATTGGCAACCAAGATCACCTACCTGACCCATAGTCAGGACATCCCAATCTAGTCCACCCAGGTAATTTTTCAGTCCCATGAAGTCGGCCAAGCGAAAATCTGGGACAGAGATTTGATTGCAGTTATCTGGGTAATTCCATGATATATTGAAACTCGGTGATTTGTGATCACTTTCCCCAAGCTCATCATTAACCTCAAGATTATTAATTAGTGAATCTTTGTTGGCAAGAACCAAGTCAAGCAGATTGTTTCCTCTAGTTGGTTCTGTCACAACCTGTTCTAAAAAGCAATCCTGAACCGTATCAAGAAAGTCACTAGACTTATGATTTCCTGTCATATTGTTCCAATCAATTTGTCTAAAGTTAAAATCTCCCATTATCACAACATTTTCATATCTAGATGCCTTATGAATTTCGTCCCATAACAGCTTACTGCGCTCCCTATCAAGGTTTGGGGGCCTATAAATCACACCCAAAATTAATTTGTCACGTCCCTCAAGAAACTGTAGCCAAACAGATTCTTTGCTCGATGTTTCTAATCTTATATCATGTCTAAGACAGCAATTTAAACTTTCTCTGACATACATCGCCACTCCACCACCCTTCCTGTTGACCCTACCAGTGTGGAATAGTTTTAACCTTGTATGTTGCATTCAGAAGGCATTTCTCTATCTTTCAGGTTGAACCAGGTCTCTGTTATACCAATAATATCTATATTACCTGCACTTGCAAGTAATCTTAGTTCATCTGTCTTATTTCTGAGACTCCTACTATGTGTATAGTAAACCTTAAGGGAGCTAGTCACTCGTTGCCCTCTACTATCTTTCTTTGTTGATTAATTGATTTGCCATTACTAGCAACTTCATTTTGAATATTGTCTTTTAAACATATCCCTGAGGTATCCCGGTAATAACTGCTGTTTTTAACCCTAATGCTGCAGCCTGATTGTTTCCCACAAACACCCATACCTCTATAATCTATCATTTTAAATTCCTAGACAAGTCATCAATTACCCTCTCAACTGAATTGGCTAATGCAACCACCCCATCCCTTGCATACATATCACGTTTGCCAAAGAATAGGTCCCAGTTATCAATGAATGGGATTGCAAGTTCCTTGCAGTATGTGTCTAGCCAGCAATTTATACCAATTGCCCTAGACATCCATTCATTGCCCACTCCCTTTCTAGGCAAGATTCTACATATGACTGGGATCCCTCCCTTAGACCTAACTACTTCTATGGCTGACCTGTACTTATCCAGCAGCTCCTCTCTCCTGCCCTTCCCAATGTCATTACCCCCAGCACTAAGACAGATAATGGGCTTGTTCCCATTACCTGCCATATTATTATCCAACCTGCTGACTATGTCACCAACACCAGCTCCAGGAAGGCATACTTTCTGTCTGACCTTTCTGCCTCTGTTACAAAATGCACGGTCTATATATCTTACCTGAGAATCGCCTACTATTAAAATATTCTTACCTTGATTAGCAGGGAAATCAGTGGTACCTTCAACCTCACTAACCACTGAAGTACACTCGTCTTGGAGAACAGAGAATCGATTTCTTACCTTCACATCTTCTCTAACTCTCCTCATCTTCCTTCTTCCTGAACTGTGAACCACTTACCACTTAAAGCGGCTGCCACTATCACTGCTGGTGACCATTTTCTCCTTACCAGCTAAATCTTTCTCACACTCGCTCCCAAATTCATCTATGCGAAGCTTCAGCCTCCTATTTTCCTCCTGAAGAAGTAGAATTTCCTTCAACACTTGAACCTGAGATTCTAAAACACTACAACAGGCCATGGTGCTTGGTAACAGCCCACGCTAACTCCCAAGAGCTTAGGCAGATATGGTGGTCTAGGCAGCTCAGGTCATAATATTCTCTGGACTACGTTGAAGCTTTACACATTACTGGATGGAAGTACCTGCTGCACTCTTTGTTGAAATGACACTTTCCCTTCCTCAACATGTTGGCACATTTTCTGGCGTGTTTATTCCAGCAATTATTATATATATATATATATATATATATATATATATATATATATATATATATATATATATATATATATACATAATACTGAAATATACTGCAGAGGTGGTATGAAAGACGTAATAGTTAATACATTTATTGCGCTGCATTATCAAACCTACAACAAAAAATCTAATTGCTATTTTATCTTAAAACAATCCCAGTAATGTCAGTTATACAGCAGATATTGAAAATACAATTTACATTTATCAGATGTAAATTGATTTAGAAAATAACATTTTCACTTTAATATATTTGTACTCCCAGAGGAGTACCGAGCTGCTATTGCATGTTCTAGCTTCAAGGAACTGGAGATACCATCCCTTCCTTGGGATCAAACCTGAACAAGTGTGTAAAAATAATAGAGATTATTATTTTTTATGGGGAGCGCTGACACCCCTGAGAATCATGTAGTGTCTAGGAAATGGGATGTTATCAGGTTTGATCCAAGAGCGCTTCAGAATCAAGGTACCAAAAAACACACAAGTACAATTTAAAGAAAACTGATTGCACATTGTTTATTAAGTCTGTTTCATTTTAAACTGTCCAAAATATATCAGTAAAAAAAATTAATATATTCTTTGTCCTGACCATAATTTCAAAGTCTCCTGGTATTAGTTTATTACTGTAGATGATTTGGTGTTACAAAGTAAGTAAAAAAGGATACTTTTGTACACTTACCTAGAGGGGGAGAATACCTGGAAAGTGTTCCGAGAATCAACGCCGACGTGGACAGGTCCATGACCAGGCATTGGCCAGAACATTTATTAAAAGAAAAGTTTCGTCACTAATGGCTTCATTAATGCTAATGACTGATGAAGTCATGTCGAACCGCTTCCCTTATTAAATGTCCTGAAGTGT
Source organism: Cherax quadricarinatus (assembly GCF_038502225.1). Lineage (NCBI taxonomy): Eukaryota > Metazoa > Arthropoda > Malacostraca > Decapoda > Parastacidae > Cherax > Cherax quadricarinatus. Next base: position 3,818,983 of record NC_091371.1, on the reverse strand, counting down.
ACACAAGTGTATGTTTGCAGAATAATTTCAAATAACTGAATAAAATTGTTCCGTAAGAGGGAGAGGGGATCAGACATCCTGATTAATAATGCTACGTGTGATAAATGGTTTAAAACCGACGAGTTGAAGATTGAGACACTTATGCAGCATATGGGAATCTTTATTGAAGAAACGTTTCGCCACACAGTGGCTTCATTAGTCCAATACAAATCAGAAGGGTGTAAGGAGAGGAGGAGTTTGAGGTAATCAGTCCCTCTGCCTGGGGTCGATGTGTTCAGTCCATCAATCTTGTAGAAAGTACAGCATAGGACCGTAGAAATGGCTTATATACTGTAGTCAGATGAGGCGAAGCAGGAGGAAGCTGGGTCATAGTGCTGTACTTTCTACAAGATTGATGGATTGAACACATCGACTCCAGGCTGAGGGACTGATTACCTGAAACTCCTCCTTTCCTTACACCCTTCTGATTTGTATTGGACTGATGAAGCCACTGTGTGACGAAACGTTTCTCCAGTAAAGATTCCCATATGTTGCACAAGTGTCTCAATCTTCAATAATCCTACGAGTTTACAAATTTTTGATAGATATTTTGAAAGTTACTTATGATACAGTGAATGTTGCAGTTAGAGAAAATGATACAATCCATTTAAACATTTAAGTACATTCAAGATGTAACAGGATGCTTAGTAGTGAAGTGACCACGCATAGTTGAGGAAGGTGCCTTGATGCCGCTGAGGGCAGTATTGTAACTCGCATCACCTTAAAAATAATAACGTAAGAGATCTTTAAGGACTTTTAACTAAAGGTATTCCAGAGGGAAGATTTTTTTTTAATCAAAAAAGATTTCAAAATTTCCAGTAAAATTGAAATTGGATAACTAATACGAAAAATTGGCTCGTAAATATTTTAACATCAAAAGATGACCAAGAGGAATTCACTAAACAATTAAATAATGTTAAGGTAATTGCGCTTGTAGTTTGTAGAAAGAATGAAGTTTAGACCTAATCCGGATACTATTGAAATGTTCCATATAATAAAAAAAAACGGACCTCTTATCATTGTTAATACAACACTTTTGGGGTTTGGAGTTAAAATAATCCTTACAGAAGTCTCCCTTAATATGATCCTCAGAAAGTATAAAGGTATCATTAAAGTATGTTTTATGAAATATTGTGCTAAGCTCAGTACGATAGTCATTGAACCACATCTGGTAATACCTTAGATAAAGTTGGTCTCAAAAAAATGAGCCGAATAGGGTTTTCCCTCTCCCCCCCCCTAAAAAAAAAAAAAAAAAAAAAAGATACAGTACCATTTATTGGCAAAAATAGCATTTTGTGATATAAATACGCCATTTAGTAATACAAAAGTTCCATTAGTTACGTAAAAATACCATTTATTTACATAATCTATAAAAGTATTTTTTTCAGCGAGATAAAAATGCTATTTAGTAACAATCATTGTAATGTAAAAGATTGGGTATTTTAGGATAGTGTTATGCTATTTTATTCATATTTAGCATTTATATATTAGTGTCCAATATGCTGAAATTTTTTGTTTCTTTCTGTGCAGAGACACGATGGAGTCAATGTTGGTGGACCCGCGGTACTTGGGGGCGCCACTTCGAGGTTACATGGAGCTCGATGCTGAGAACAACAACCTCTTGGAGAAGGCACGGGCGCAGCTCATGTGGGACCGTCTAGCTGCCATCACTGCTCCGCCTGGAGCCTCGGGAACCTCTCCTCAGGTAGCAGCAGCAGCCGCGGCTGCAGCAGCGGGTTTGTTGCCACCCTCAATGCCACAGCTCTACACCCTCAACCATTCTCGTGGGAACCCCTCTCCATCTCCGTTACCGCTACCTGCCCATCTGTGGACCCAGTGGACGGCACTACACGGGCTGGGGCATCCCAACCCAGCCCTCTCACACCTCACCTCCCCTCACACCTCCGCCAGTCACCTCTCCCACTCAGCCCTCTCTGCTGCGCCTTCTTCTTCCTCTGCGTCAGTGTCACAAGCGGCGGCGGCGGCGGCAGCTTTAACGCGGCCGCTTTTTCCATCGCCACTCAACCTCCATCGTTACTCTCCATACTTCCTTCCCAAGACCTCACCCTCAGACCCACGAGATCATGCTCTTCCGGACCACCAGTCCTAGAGACCTGCGATTGTCTGGGACCACCTAGGAATGTCTGGGACGACCTGGGAGTCTCTGGAATTACCTAGTAGTGTCTGGGACCACCTGGGCGTGTCTGGAATGGAATGCCAACGGCTCTACGAGTCATCAGTGCCTAAGGAAACTTAGCTGTCTGACGTGACCAAGTTGAGCTGAAAGAACTCGCATGATGCCGAGTTCAGTCACATCGAGAAGCCGCCCCTCCTCACCCCTTTTCTATTCTCTGCCTGTGTTAGGTGCAATGGATGTCGGGAGTAGGGAAGATAAGTGCGAGAATCGACTTACTGAGGTGTTTGGGGTGTGTCAGGAACAGAAAGTCCACACAAAGGTTACTCAGACCACTACAGGAAAGCTAACGTTCCCTGCTGCCATGGCCAACCATACGGCCAACAGTTACCCTAGTCTCGGACAGTCTTGCCGCGCATCCTGCCATAATACCGGCGTCAGCGGACGGGGCCGTCTTAGAACAATGACCAGTGTCGGGGGATTTTTTTTTTCCATGAAAAATTAGTAGCAAATAGCTTCGAGGTTGTGAAAACAGGGTGTGCGTCGCTCATTCTCAGAAACGACTTTGAGGCATGGTGTGCAAGCTGTGATTCATATTGTTGGCACCAAAGAACACACAAGTGCCTGAAGGCAGAAAGACTTTGATGCCTAGGAAACTCCTGAATAGAACTGACACGTGTACAATGGATGCCTGAATACGGCGCACACCCACATAAAGAACAATCCTAAATGTGATAAAAGTCCAGACAAAAACAGTCAAGTGTGGCTGTTGTGTGTGAAGGTTTGTATACCTTCTGTGTAATGCTGAATCCATGTGGGGGCATTCTGGGCAAGGTGTGATAGAGAATAAAGCAAGAATATATGCTTGCATGTATTGTTCTCTTGAGGCGTTAATCTGCAATCTTCTTTTCGTATGCACTCTGGAGCCTTCTCCCCCCCCCCCTTTCCTCTCCGTCTCTCTCCGGAGTTTAGACACGTTGCAGAAACAGCTTTTATTGGGACAACGTTTCGCTATTCTAGAGTTTTATCAAGTCATAACTTGATAAAGCTTTAACAGAGAGCCCTTCCGATAGACCTCTCCGGAGTTCCTCAGGTCAGCTGGTGCTTGAGCAGACGCTTGAAGTAGCTAGTGCTGTGTAGCGGCCTTGAGGGGCAAGGGGCGGTGATGGCGTTGACTGGGCATCTCTACCACCCATAAGTGCTGTCCTAGAATTTAGGACACTGAACTCAGGGTCAAAGACAGCCTCTATTGTGACATATCGTGAACTGTCTTCAGTGAAAAAAGGACAAAAATCAATATTTAGATTTTGTTTTAAGATGCAAATTACAACCTCTTAATGTTATATTCTACACAGTCCCTGAATCACATAAGGGTAATGTCCCTGTTGTTTATTTCTTCGTTGTATGTTATTAAGTTACAAGCTTTAACTCGGCCATAAGGAAGTGACTTAGGTATAACATGGGGACACAGACGCAGGCGCCATGGTGGCTATGCTGGCAAGGACGCGCTCATGGATATGTCTGTGTTTCGTGTGTTAAGGAAAGTAGTGACCATCACAAGACAAGGAATGTTAATGTGAATCTCTTGCTTATGTTGGACCTTTCTTACTACAGAGGATCAACGTAAGCGAAGGAGAATATGCAAATAAACAAAGACACTTTAATAAACGGTATGTGTTTATGATGTAAATATATTGACTATTATACCAGTGAGGGATGGTCAAGATTATAAGAGCCATATAAACTGGATGTTAGTGTTAGGATCTACGACCCAACTGGATTAAAATTTTGGTCTAAACTCTATAATGATTATTGCAGTGTATGAGTGATTCAATGTCTGAAGCTCATCGGAATGGGTTACATTTTGAAATTATTTCAGTGAAATGTCAGTTGAAATGAAAAGGTAGAATTCATTGAATTGTTTTAAATTAAAATTTGATGCGACAGAATCAGTATTTGAGGAAAGTGAGATTAAAAGAAGACCATGTAATGTGGGAAAGGCTGAGTCAGTGAGTGCCTTTGTTAACTACCAGTGCCAAAGGTTTATGTCCTGCCCTCTTCTTCCTCTCTCTCTACCCCTCCCGCACTCACCACGTCTTGTATTCCCCTCATTTCCTTACCTTTTCTTTGTTACCCCTGCTTCTCTTATCGAGTCCTCTTAACTGCCACTTTTCACTCATACGCTATTTTTTTATTATTTTACAATGCCACACTATTCTTTCACCATTTGCATTTTCTCGTCCTCTCCCAGTTCCGTACTGTCATTGAATTCGCATCACTTTTCAACTCGTGTTACCCCTATTACCTCATCTCCCAGCCAGCCCATTGTAATCTTTTGTAACATCATCTCCCCTTCTTACTATCAACTTACTCTTCATTATTCTTCCACTCCCCCCACCAACACCCCTGTTGCAATTTATAGAATTTTGTGTTTTTTTAATGTTATTGTTATTTTTATATTTTTTGTATCACACAATCACCTGTAAAGGTTACATTGATGTGTATATATTCAGAATGATGCCGTTGTATATATAGTTTGTATATATATAAATGTATATATATATAGACGTAATACTAAAACCTTTCCACCTTTGCGTTTCAAATTTTTAGATAAAGAGGAACGCGAAAAAATCACATACCATATTTATTGCAAATGAATTTTTTGGTAGACTTTGCTGTATATAAGTTTTTCGTAACTTATTTTTCAAAAAGGACGAATAAAAATCACCGTGGAGATGACTGTCCAAATCCTGTTGTATATATATTGAGGTGAACAAATACATGTGATCCAACTTTATATTGTGGTTTCATTTTCCTTAATATTATATTTACCGAACAGATCTTAAATGAAGGAAGTTGGAGCTGCTACTTCACTTTATAGAAGGCACTTATCTTTCTTCTCTTTAGATGGCGGAAGATTCAAAGGTAAATGTACACCAATGCATTCACACAGAACAGGTTTATTGAAAAAGCTTAGTTTTCAATTATTATATATATATATATATATATATATATATATATATATATATATATATATATATATATATATATATATAGTAGCAATAATGTTGAAGGATAAGCTATGGCAGGAAAAGAGGGACTATAAATGTATTAATTCAAGGATTATGTGGAGTAAAATAAAGATTGGATGTGAAAAGTGGGTAATAATAAGCGTGTATGCACCTGGAGAAGAGAGAAGTGTAGAGGAGAGAGAGTGATTTTGGGAAATGTTGAGTGAATGCGTGGGGAGTTTTGAATCAAGTGTGAGAGTAATGGTGATTGGGGATTTCAATGCTAAAGTGGGTAAAAATGTTATAGAGGGAGTAGTAGGTAAATTTGGGGTGCCAGGGGTAAATGTAAATGGGGAGCCTTTAATTGAGCTATGTGTAGAAAGAGCTTTGGTAATTAATACATATTTTATGAAAAAGAGGATAAATATACAAGGTATGATGTAGCACGTAATGAAAGTAGTTTATTAGATTATGTATTGGTGGATGAAAGGTTGATGGGTAGGCTCCAGGATGTACATGTTTATAGAGGGGCAACTGATATATCGGATCATTATTTAGTTGTAGCTACAGTTAGAGTAAGAGGTAGATGGGAAAAGAGGAAGGTGGCAACAACAAGTAAGAGGGAGGTGAAAGTGTATAAACTAAGGGAGGAGGAAGTTCGGGTGAGATATAAGCGACTATTGGCAGAAAGGTGGGCTAGTGCAAAGATGAGTAATGGGGGGGTTGAAGAGGGTTGGAATAGTTTTAAAAATGCATTATTAGAATGTGGGGCAGAAGTTTGTGGTTATAGGAGGGTGGGGGCAGGAGGAAAGAGGAGTGATTGGTGGAATGATGAAGTAAAGGGTGTGATAAAAGAGAAAAAGGTAGCTTATGAGAGGTTTTTACAAAGCAGAAGTGTTATAAGAAGAGCAGAGTATATGGAGAGCAAAAGAAAGGTAAAGAGAGTGGTGAGAGAGTGCAAAAGGAGAGCAGATGATAGAGTGGGAGAGGCACTGTCAAGAAATTTTAATGAAAACAAGAAAAAATTTTGGAGTTAAACAAGTTAAGAAAGCCTAGGGAAAGTATGGATTTGTCAGTTAAAAACAGAGTAGGGGAGTTAGTAGATGGGGAGAGGGAGGTATTAGGTAGATGGCGAGAATATTTTGAGGAACTTTTAACCCTTCATCGCGCAAGGGGTCCGAAAATTTGAAATTCGAACTGAACTCCCTATGGTGGATAGAGTAACTCAATACAAGGTCACTGATCCCATATAAATTGATTTCTGATGGTTAGTTTTCGAGCAATTGCCAATCTCCGAAGACCGAAAATATTAGGCCGCCCCCGACAAAGTGATTAAAAAATTCTATGTTGCAAACTTGCAATTGTTAATAAAACACACCAAAACAATTTTTTAAATTTAATATACAAACAGACAATATAAAAAACATAAATGGAACTTGTATCAAAACATTTTTTAATTGTTACAAAAATATATAAAGGAAGCAAATATCAACAATGCCAAATTGCAAAGTGATGCAAGTTACAATCCCTATATTCCTGAGATTCATTTGGAAGACCAATGATTCTATATTGCTAATTGGCAAGATGGAAGTCTGTGAAACAATTTCTATCAGTCTTTATGCACAGATTTACTTTGCATACACTACAGACGAATGACGATGTTACCGTTTTTTTCGAGGTGCTGCAATACTTGCAAGTAAACGGCCTTTGCCCTGCCATTGGGAAGTGCATTAGAGTAATGTCTTTCCTAACACTGTCATCAGGCATTTCTGTACGTGTTCCCCTCCCAGGTTTCACTATGCCAACACCATTGGAAGTACATGGTGAATTAGTTGGTGAAGGTCTTGGAGTTGTTCTTAGGCTGCTCCCTCTAAGGTTTTGTCCTTTAGACCTTGCAATTTCAGAGATAGAATTCCTGAAATACTTCAGTTGCATACACTTTTGCTTTATTGCTCGAGAATCACGGCAATAAAGCACCCATGCATTCACAACAGCAAGATCTATAATATAGGCAAATAGCCGCATGTACCAACGTTTTGATTTCATTGGTGTTTTGTAGAGATGCACCAACATGTTGCTTTTGTCAATACCTCCCATGTTTGCATTATAGTTCTTGATGACTGCAGGGCACGATATTTTCTCTTTCCTCTTTGTACCCTTGTTATATCTCTCAACAAGACTCATGGGCTCGACCCCAATATCAGTTGTCACTAAAGTCACAACTTTGGTGTCCTTCCATCGTACAACAAGGACACCATCATTGTTGTTGAAGCAAAAATTGCCCCTGACCACACTGTTTTTTTCCATTTGTTTGATAGGCACCAGATGTGGCTTACCACATCTATTGTCACGTACTGTTCCAGTGTATCTGCAGAGAGGCAGTAATTTCATGCACTGGTGAGGGAGGTATACCATCTTTTAGGAGTGAAGAAGAGCAGAATGTAAGTGTGGGGGAGGTACGTGAGGCATTACGTAGAATGAAAGGGGGTAAAGCAGCTGGAACTGATGGGATCATGACAGAAATGTTAAAAGCAGGGGGGGATATAGTGTTGGAGTGGTTGGTACTTTTGTTTAATAAATGTATAAAAGAGGGGAAGGTACCTAGGGATTGGCGGAGAGCATGTATAGTCCCTTTATATAAAGGGAAAGGGGACAAAAGAGACTGTTAAAAATTATAGAGGAATAAGTTTACTGAGTATACCAGGAAAAGTATACGGTAGGGTTATAATTGAAAGAATTAGAGGTAAGACAGAATGTAGGATTGCGGATGAGCAAGGAGGCTTCAGAGTGGTTAGGGGATGTGTAGATCAAGTGTTTTCATTGAAGCATATATGTGAACAGTATTTAGATAAAGGTAGGGAAGTTTTTATTGCATTTATGGATTTAGAAAAGGCATATGATAGAGTGGATAGAGGAGCAATGTGGCAGATGTTGCAAGTATATGGAATAGGTGGTAAGTTATTAAATGCTGTAAAGAGTTTTTATAAGGATAGTGAGGCTCAGGTTAGGGTGTGTAGAAGAGAGGGAGACTACTTCCCGGTAAAAGTAGGTCTTAGACAGGGATGTGTAATGTCACCATGGTTGTTTAATATATTTATAGATGGGGTTGTAAAGGAAGTAAATGCTAGGGTGTTCGGGAGAGCGGTGGGATTAAATTTTGGGGAATTAAATTCAAAATGGGAATTGACACAGTTACTTTTTGCTGATGATACTGTGCTTATGGGAGATTCTAAAGAAAAAAATGCAAAGGTTAGTGGATGAGTTTGGGAATGTGTGTAAGGTAGAAAGTTGAAAGTGAACATAGAAGAGAGTAAGGTGATGAGGGTATCAAATGATTTAGATAAAGAAAAATTGGATATCAAATTGGGGAGGAGTATGGAAGAAGTGAATGTTTTCAGATACTTGGGAGTTGACGTGTCGGCAGATGGATTTATGAAGGATGAGGTTAATCATAGAATTGATGAGGGAAAAAAGGTGAGTGGTGCGTTGAGGTATATGTGGAGTCAAAAAACGTTATCTATGGAGGCAAAGAAGAGAATGTATGAAAGTATAGTAGTACCAACACTCTTATATGGGTGTGAAGCTTGGATGGTAAATGCAGCAGCGAGGAGATGGTTGGAGGCAGTGGAGATGTCCTGTTTAAGGGCAATGTGTGGTGTAAATATTATGCAGAAAATTCGGAGTGTGGAAATTAGGAAAAGGTGTGGAGTTAATAAAAGTATTAGTCAGAGGGCAGAAGAGGGGTTGTTGAGGTGGTTTGGTCATTTAGAGAGAATGGATCAAAGTAGAATGACATGGAAAGCATATAAATCTATAGGGGAAGGAAGGCGTGGTAGGGGTCGTCCTCGAAAGGGTTGGAGAGAGGGGGTAAAGGAGGTTTTGTGGGCAAGGGGCTTGGACTTCCAGCAAGCGTGCGTGAGCGTGTTAGGAGTGAATGGAGATGAATGGTACTTGGGACCTGACGATCTGTTGGAGTGTGAGCAGGGTAATATTTAGTGAAGGGATTCAAGGAAACCGGTTATTTTCATATAGTCGGACTTGAGTCCTGGAAATGGGAAGTACAATGCCTGCACTTTAAAGGAGGGGTTTGGGATATTGGCAGTTTGGAGGGATATGTTGTGTATCTTTATATGTGTATGCTTCTAAACTGTTGTATTCTGAGCACCTCTGCAATTACAGTGATAATGTGCGAGTGTGGTGAAAGTGTTGAATGATGAAAGTATTTTCTTTTTGGGGATTTTCTTTCTTTTTTGGGTCACCCTGCCTCGGTGGGAGACGGCCGACTTGTTGAAAAAAAATTATATATATATATATATATATATATATATATATATATATATATATATATATATATATATATATATATATATGTCGTGCCGAATATGTAAAACTGGCCAATTAGCAAGAACTCATTTAAAATTAAGACCTTTCTAAAATTTTCTCTTATACGTTTAAAGATATATTTTTTTCATTAATGTTAATGTTAAAATTTTTAATTTTGCTCCAAAAGAATCTTAGAAAACTTACCTAACCTTATTATAACAAGAACAATTTCTTTCAGCCTAACCCAACTAAATATATTTTAGATTTGTTTACAATAATTTAATACTAAACAAACACAGTGAAATGTATTTTTTTCGTTAGGTTCAGAATGATTTTGGCGAAATTATTGCATACAAAAATTTTCGCTTGTCCTATATGGCAAGATGAGCGTTTTTATTTAAGCCAAGATCGCAAGTTCTGCCTATTCGGCACGACATATATATATATATATATATATATATATATATATATATATATATATATATATATATATATATATATATATATAATGGGGTCCACCTCTGGTGTAAATTGTGGGACCCATAGCCTCGGAGAAGTGGATAAAAAGGTTTCAAGGAAGAATATTTGGATTCCTTCCTGAAGCCGTTTGAATATTCCACTTCCCCTACCACCCCATCTTTTCATATTTTTTTTTACCAATAGGAACATTTTATTACATAATATGGTACAAAAGATTTGAGATTGTTGATATAAAGGTGGCACATACGGTACATGTTGTTACGTGTATATCACCGATTATAAGGCAAAAATCTTATCCAGCTCCTCAGAGCTGGGGGGTGTGCCCAAAATACAGCAGGCATTACCCTTTTGAACAGCCGCACTGAGCCGCTGGAACAAAACTAGCTGCCCTGGGATCCCTAGTTACCCTGATGAGTCTTTTTCCCAACTCCTTAAGGAATTTAGATGCATTCTTTTCCCATGAGCCAAGGGTCATATAGTGATGGGCAAGTTCTCCATATTTTCTAGACTTTTGGGACTCCCTGAAGCTGGCAGCTGCCCCTCCTTCCTCCCTGGTGTATTGGAGATAGGTATCAGCCAAGGTAGATGCCCATGTATAGTCCCACACCACCTGCTTCCCGTCTGTCCAGGCTTGAAGGGTGATACCATCTGGACGCTTCTGGCTGCCATCAGATCTGTATAGCTGGGGTGGCTCCCTTACTGCTGGGCATCCGGCTGTGAGGCTCCTCTTGATAATGTTATTAACCACCTCATGTCTTGCAATCTTTTCTTTGGATTTACGGCGCACAAGACCATGGTACCCGAGTCGGTCTGCTTCACTGCCACAAATACTCCTGTGTTAGGCGAGAATAGGGGCGGCAAGTCGAAGGGCAACACCGATGCGGATGGTCTGTGGGTCGATGAGTGTGCCAAGGCTGGAGTTGGGAACAGTCAACAGAAAGTTCCCTGATTTCCTGTCAATGTGTTCTGTTTGTTAAGAAAGTTCACACAGAATATAGAATATAGGGGGAGGTAGGAGAAGAAAATATTCAAGCACCTCCAGAGAGAACCTTGAGTTTTCCCTGAGGTATGTTTATTCTCTTCTCTGAGGATGACGGTCCCTAGTCCAGTTTATATATATATATATATATATATATATATATATATATATATATATATATATATATATATATATATATATATATATATATATAATACAAATAGTTTTCCGATCGACTTTAAATTTTAAGGTCAGACTTTAACATCCAAAGGTGTGTTACCCAGTCTCCGCATCCTGGAATGAGTGATAACTTCCAAAGTATTATTACTTTTTGTTAAAAGCAAGTTCTAAACTCACTAAGGTCATACAGCGCGATAACTTCCATGACACTTCGGCATACCTTCTATGTTCAGAAAGGTAGATCTTACTCTGACGACAGTGGAGAGTGAAATTCAGGTTTGGAGGTTCGCAACTGCCTATTTGGTGCGTATATTTTGTGAAATTTTGGCATCCATTTAGTCATGTTAAATATATTTCAATGTAAATCCTCTGGATGGCTTTAATATTTAATGACTAATGCATCTTACTACAGCCCGTGTAGTATTTTCTAAATTTAGTTTGCATGCAGGCTTCGCATGCAGGGCTCTGGTGGCCTGGTGGTTAACGCTCTCGCTTCACACGGCGAGGGCCTGGGTTCGATTCCCAGCCAGAGTAGAAACATTGGACGTGTTTCTTTCCACCTGTTGTCTATGTTCCCCATCAGTAAAATGGGTACCTGGGTGTTAGTCGACTGGTGTGGGTCGCATCCTGGGACACTGACCTAAGGAGGCCTGGTCACAGACCGGGCCGCGGGGGCGTTGACCCCCGGAACTCTCTCCAGGTAAACTCTCCAGGCAAATTGGTTAATACACTAATAGGAATAATTATAATATTTATATTCTCAACATATGAAGTTTCAGAAATTGTTTATATTGGAAGTGTGTGTATTTTGTGTGATGAATGAGTTAGCTTGCTTCATTTCAGCTATGCGTGTTGTCACTCACCTGCGCTAAAGACATGAAGCGACCTCTGAGGTAAACACCATGATCATTACTCCTGGTCATGACCATGTTTGCCTTCCATCAAGGCATGATTTGCGACTCTACTCCTGTCATGCAGAACCAACATTCACCTCTTAGTGTCTTGTAGTGCAGAACTGGCGCGTTAGACTAGCTATAGAAAGTCCCCAGGTCGAACTCTGGTCTAAATGGGACGTACGCACAAGTCTGAACACCGACTTTCCATGGTGCCCAGTACCAGATACCCAGCAGTTAGCAGAGTGCTGTGGGTTGCATCCTGCGGAGGGCATAAAACTTATCCCAGGGGACATAAATCTTTCCTGGATTCTTTTCCTATAGTTTATATTTCTAAATATTATATAAAAAGAACAAAAAGGCACAATACCGTGACTGGAATAAACCAATAACCCCTCACATGGAACAATACCTATGATGTCATCCAAGTTTCTATGTCCAGTTGTGCATATATATACATGGAAAAACGCTAAACCCCACAATGAACATACGATGCTCTGATTCCTTGGATCATGAACCTTCCCCAGCATCAAATCAATCCCCCGCCCTGGAAGGTTATGCTGTGTACTCAACTGCTCCTGACAGTGTTAAGTTGAAGGTGATCAAGTATTCAAAGAACTTAGATTACAAGGTACCCCCCCTTCCTCTGTGGGCGCCCTGTTATTGTACTTGGTATATTACTTTTTGTCTGTGTTGCAGACTATATACATAATTTTTTTATTATATTCAGAAGAAATCGCTAAACCATAAATTTTGCAGAAAGCCCTAGTGAAAATTTGATCTTTTGGTTTATAATGTGCTAATACACGAACACGCGAGGATTTATGGCCTCGTTTTCTATGTAGGTGATCAATAGCAGGCAGTGATGTATTTAACAAACAAAACTCTTCATAAAATATCTCATAGTACTATTAAGTAGTGATATTAGGTGTTTTTTTTAAGAGTGTTAAACCTTGCTGTACGCGACATCAGCTGACAAAGACATATTAGGAAACTTGTCCTGGCAGAATTACCGACAAAATGTTAGGTAAAGGACAGATGCAACTAATGTGACATTTTATTGTGTTAACGTTTCTTTCTCCGGGAGCTTTGTCAAGCAGTGTCTTACTTATCAAACTGTCGATATTATATACCATTTTAATATCGTGGTGGTGATGCGAAACTGTCTAATGATAATGTGAATGTGGATCATTATCATTGTCATTAGTCATGGGAGAGTGCTAAGCCTTTACAGGTCATACAGCCCCTAGGAAATGAGAGGTAATCAGATTATATTCAAGGGAAGGGTAGGTCTATTTTCATCAGAAGGCCTCTTCTTAGAAGGTTTAACTAGCTTGTAAATGTCACCTACAGTAGTGTTATCCTCGTGGAGTCCGGTATCCCTTGTTGTGACGTTAGTCACGATGGCTTTATGACAAAATACTTTTTTTTCTAGGCACTGTAGTTAATTTGAACATGTAGATTATGCTATGCTCTTGGCAAAATAACATAAAATTAGATAGAGACAGGAGCCCCTGCTAGGTGGTTATGGGTGAGATGCGAATTCCTGATTACACAGATTCTTCTGCTAACAATTCCTGTTGCAGAAGCGCAGCACCCATGCCATCCCAGATCTTGTGCATTAGCTTTATATTAGCCTTTCTATGACATTTGCTCATCTCTGTATGATCCTAGTAGGTTAGCGTTTTGTTTTGATTATAATAATAATTCGACATTTGCTCACTCATCTCCTCGGGGCACTAACTTTGGCCGGGCACCAACAGAACTCCACATCCTTATACCACCTGTGTGGAGAGGAGCTAACCACTCTAGAATCTTTTGGACTCCAGGGTTAAAATGAATACTGGGCCAGGGCAGAGCACACTGGGAATTTGAGCACACATACCAGACCCAGCTAAGCCAGTTATCAGGAGAGCATCCAGGATTGGGTGGAGCCCCTGAGTGAACACTAAACTTTCCAACGATCACATCAAAATCAACACTAACCTCGCCCTGACCCATCATTAAAGGTTTTACCTTTAAAGCATGAATAATCGAAAGCTTCAAGAATTACACGATGTTCATCACTAGGGCTCGACACGTACGCGTCCCCATCACTGCCTACGAATATGAACTTGGGCACCATCCAAGGAGGGCAAGGAGAAACGCCAATCTCTGACCGCACTCATTAAGGCCACAGTCAAGGAGAAGGGCCCGCATCTGAATGCCAAAATACACAGGAAGCCTCGCATGATGAGCAAAGTGCTTCCCTTTCTCTACTGCACAGAGACGGCAGCACGAGCCGAGTTACCAGGTGCGTCTCGAACCCGAAACAGGTAGCACAGTCTCTTAATAGTAGAGATGCAGGAGGATTTTACCATTCAAGATGATTCTCAAATCACAGAACGGGTGGGGACTTGAACCCATAGTAAAGGAGTCCTGAAACTCACAGGCCAGTGTGTTAACCATTCGTTCCATCATTTGTTACTATGATTTCTTGAGTCAAAATAACTCTCAACAAGATGCATGCCAAGATGAACTGAATTTTCCACGTCCAGCAAGAAAGAGTTGGCCAAGAAGTAGTTCTGACAGTCATGTTCCAGCCTAGAAAAATAAAAGGTTGCATACTGTTACAGCATGATCCTCCGATATGCTTCCAAAGTAAGGTTGGAGAATTTTTACCTTAATCAGGGGGTAAAGCGCTAAACGAATAAGGAAGAACAGGAGGCATTCAAGTTCGAGCCACGGGGAGGATAAATCCAGTTGCATGGTTCAAGAACCCTTTACCGGTATCAAGGAACTTCCTCTGAGTGGCGGTGAGAGAACTTAAGAATAGCTAACACCCGCAGAACATTCATTCTGAACCTCTTGATACAAGAGACCAATGTCAGGCGACAATCGAAGATCCTTCCCCCCTTAAAAAAAAAGATGTCACCTGCTGCTCATAGGGAAGATCCATACACCATGAAGTAGCCCACGAATATCAGGCTGTTGAACCACGGACCGGATTATTTTAAATAGCCGCTGCCTCCTGAGTGGAAAATCAGTAGCTGTTAAAAGCGGCCGACTCATGCCCACCGTCACCAGGACTCCTCTGGAGTAGAGATCGTGTAGTACACGATATCTGCTCCAGATATAAGAACTATTTTACTCTGTTGTATCTGTTAGGAAGTTATAGATCCATCTACCTACTTTTCCTGTTATTCCTTTATCACTCATTTTGTGTGCTATTACACCAAAATTGCAATTGTCGAAGGCTTTCGCAGAGTCTGTGTATACTACATCCGCATTTTGATTGTCCTCCAGTGCATCTAAGACCATGTTATAGTGATCCATTATAGCTACCAGAGGCACGGGCAACCTGCTTTAACCCTATGCTGCCCTGGGTTATGCAACTGATGGGTATCCAAGTGGTTGGTGATCTTGCTTCTTAGAATCCTTTCAGAAATTTTAATGATGGGGGACATTAGTTGTATCGGTCTGTAATTCTTTGCAAGTGCTTTACTACCACCTTTGTAGAGTGGGGCTACATCTGTTGTTTTTAGTGACTGTGGAATCACTCATGTCTATGCTCCCTCTCCATAGAATATTTAAGGCACATGGAAAGGGTTTCTTGATGAACTTGATGAACATAGAGTTCCACGAGTCTGGGCCTGGAGCAGAGTGCATGGGCATGTCATTAATTGCCTTTTCGAAATCTTGTGGTGTTAAAATATCAGAAATTTCTGATTTAACCACATTTTGAGTCTTTGTCATAAAAAATCATTTAGATTGTCGACCCTTAGTCTGATTAACGGCTCACTAAACGATGAGTCATATTGGGATTTCACTGTTTCGCTCATTTCTTTGCTATCATCTGTGTAAGTCCCATCTCGTTTAAGCGGAGGTCCAACACTGGATGTTTTTTGCCCAGTTTGGCGTAAGAAAAGAAGTATTTTGGGTTTCTTTCAGTTTCATTTATGGCTAAGTTCTTCCTGTGTTTCTTGGATCCTGTACGATTCTTTAATTTAAGTTTGATATTTTCTATTTCTCTGGCCAGTGCCTCATTCCGTATTTCAGATATAATGACCCTTTTCATCTGCTCTTGTGATTCTTTGCCTTCGCCTGTATAGGGAGCATCTCTCTAGTTTACATCTTTTCTCCATTTTTCTTTGGGCAATGTGCCTTGAGCATACCTTAAATACCACAGAGTTAATCTTTTCTAAGCAAAGGTTCGGATCCCTGTTGCTTAGAAAATCTTCCCAGCTTATTTCAATTAAGACATAGTTAATTTGATCCAACTGTGTTTCTGTTATTGAAGTTAAATTTGTTTTAATGCATTTCATATAAATTAATGTGTTAATGCAATGAAATATATTCACCAGAAAACTCGTACTTAGGTGAAGAACCTTAGGATGATGTTTCAGAGCCCTTCATCCCCAGGACCATCGTCAACCTAAGAGAAAAAAAAAAGCATAGAAGGCCACTGTTTTCCGGCCTTGTCCACTTCTTTCTCATTCATTTGCGACTGACAACGGTCCAGGAGATACTGAAACGTCGTCCTAAGGTTCCCAGATGAGCGCATTTGGTGAACTGTTCCAGCCATGGTACTGTGACTTTTTTTTTTAATAAAATGTACGCTGGTGGTAATTATACAGAAGCTTTTTTCCCGGTTTCCTTATTCACTCATGCCAGTTGCAAGCGTAGGTTTCTGAGAGAGACAGAATGTACAGAACACATTTTTAGTGTAACCCATGCGATGAAGCATCCACGATACTCAGTGTCACCCACTGTCTCCCTTCACACACCACACTCAAGACATTAGGATCATCTTTGAACATGCAGCATCAATACGGAACCGCCACCTCAAAAAATCAGGTTAAAAAATTGGAGAGAGTGAAGAAGTATGCAACAAGGATTGTTCCTGAGTTAAGGGGCATGAATTATGAGAAGAGGCTAACGGAACTGGACCCAACAACATTGGAGGACATGAGAACCAGGAGGATGATATCATACAAAGTACTCAGAAGTGATAAGATAGACGGGTTGTTTGAGAGGCAACAAGCTGGAACTCAGGAACACATCTGGAAGTATTTCTTTAGTCTCATTGATCGGGAAGTGGAAAGATCTTGAAGTAGAGGCATAGTTTTAGAAATGGGTACAATAGAGCCCATGAGATAAGGAGAGTGAATCTGGCAAGCGGTAAATTGAGAGTTGGGGCATAGAGCTAAGACTTGACACCTATAACCACATATAGGCGAGTACACACAAAGTAAGGAACTCAACGAGAAATTTGAGGTATTCTCACAGGAAATAAGAACATTACCACAGAGCCAAAGAGGTAGAGTTCATCCATGAGTACTGGACACTATAACTACGACAAGAGAAGGGGTGAGGAAACTACTGTGCGAGCGAGATACCTCAAGGCAAATGGACCAAGTAATCTCTCTTCATGGGTCTCTAAAGAGGAAGTGAAAGATCTGTGTGAGCCATTTGCCACAATATTCAAGTCAGTCAATATAGGGAAGCTGTGTGTAACATTCTGGTAAAGGGAAGATTAGCTATCTGCTGTAAAATTAAAGGACTGATCATAAGTGACAATCTAAATACCATTGAAGCTGTTCTGAACAATACTGGTTATCACTCTGTATTTATTGCATGGATCAAGGAGTCCTTTGACCAGGATTTAGTTATCAGAAATATTACAAAGACCACATTCGTAAATATTAAACTACGTTTTCCAACTGATGAGGTTTTCATCAACCATACTCAGAGGACCCATTTGAAAATATGTGGGTTGTGTTAAATAAAATAAATGTTTTTGGTCATTTGGAATTTAATTATGAACACATTCCCTCCAGACACTCACGCGGAGAAATTAGTGAAATGGTGTTTTAGTGTAAAAAATATGACAAAATTTCAACAATTTTCAGTAAAGTAAATTGTATAATACAGCCGACACTGTTGAGGTGAATTTTTTTTAATGACATTTAATGCACACTAACGAAACAGCTTACTAATTATTTTTTATAAGATTAAGAAATTTATTTATAACGTCATTGTTAAATAAGATTAATTCACGGTACTAACGCCTTCACTTTACCTCAAGCTTACCTGATTTGGTTCATTGTAGCGAGTACCGAGTATGTTACAGTTAATTCGGTGTTTATCACACTTCTTGCATTACCTCTGCATCAGTCAAACTAACGGATAGGTCAGCGTGGCTGCCAAAGCCCCTTTCCATACGCCCCAGCAACACTGATTCGTTTTCGAGTTTGTCTCAAACAACTAGGCGAAAGTTGCAACCGAATTGATGCTATTTACCACTAATCTGAAGCCAGATTCTCACTAGTCGGCTGAGTACTAACATACTTATTTGAAAAAGACACTTGTGAAACATTTGCGAATCGTTACTGAGGAAATGTTTCGCCAGCCAGTGACTTCTTCAGTCCAATACAGAGACGAAGGGTGGAAGATGAAGAGTTTGAGGTAATCAGTCCCTCAGCCTGTAGTCCATGACTTCAGTTCATCAGTCTTGGTACTTTTATCAAGATTGATGGACTAAACACATCGACTCCAGGCTAAGGAAACGATTACCTCAAACTCTTCCTCTTCTATCGTTCTTCTCGGTATTGGACTGAAGAAGCCACTGGCTGGCGAAACGTTTCCTCAGTAAAGATTCCCAAATGTTGCACAAGTGTGTCATTCTTCAGACATACTGATTGTTGATGTATGAGGTGGAAACAGCAATGCAGTCAGTGAACCCACTCTGCTTTCTTGTTCATTAACATCTTGTTGCTCTATTGCATTTTATATATATATTGTACAAATATTGGTGTGATAAGATCACAGTAAACAGGTGATTTTACAACATACAAAACAACCGTGAAAAATAGTGAGGTAACATCGCTTTCGTGATTTCTCACATTATCAATTTGAGAAATCAAGAATGCGCTTGGAGGTCCACCATTTTTTTTTTTTTTTTTTTTTTTTTGCAGATGAATTGGTGTGCTTGATTTTTCTTCTTAGGTTGATTTCTTGTCCACAGACTATTTACGGCCAGGTACAACAGGATTTCTTGGTGTACCTTTGTTCGTGACATGGGTAATACCACCTGCGCGTGTTACCCATGTAGTGACGACATATACTTTGCCATTCTTCTCCAGAGTATCTATACGACGCTGCTGGCATGTTGCTCATTGTACTCTCATTGAATATTGTCGTATTCAAACTGTTGCACAGCTTATTCCCAACAAGCTGAGATCTGATCCATCTGGTGTGTCTGCTGCCCAGGGAGCTCCTATTAATCTCCGCTTCCCACTCCATTGCCTTGCTCGTAATGCTGTTGATCGTACTTCTGAACGTTTACCCGACACTCCGCCAGTAGCACCGCCAACTGGTGGTGGACCAAGTTTATCTCACGATCAATTTTCATAGCTGGTGCTTGAAATGGCGAAGCTTACACTTGAGCAGAGGAGGTAACTGTGTGATTTTATTAAGGAAGAATATAATAACAAGAGGAGACAATATCGGTGTACCTACTCTGAAAATTGTAATGTGCAAAAATTATTGTCTTTGATACCTCGTTTTTTCGAGTCGGAGCCTGAAATTTTTTTTTTGAGTCATTTGAAAATCAGCTTGAGCTTTGCGTTGGCTAGTCGAGCATGAGTCAGCAATTGTTCACACGGCATTGTAAAGTATAAGAATTCACTTCTAATTACAGCGTTGTAAAGGTTAGTGCACATAGGTGCATCTTTGTCAAATACAGACGAGGGTTTAACGTGTAAATTTTACTCGACTCCAGTCAAAACACTTCACAAAAAAAGCCGGCGTCTCGAACTTCAGTAACCTGGTGTAAATAATCCTGTTAGATAGTTTACTAGAGTCGGTTGGTCAGGAGGCGAGGGTTGCCCTGGAGGATCACGTGTTGACTTCAGTTCTGATGGGCAGCAAAATTGGCGGATATCCTCGAGGCCAGTCAATTTTTGAATAAGAGGGTCTTCAAAAGCTCATTTCAACAGCTTCGCTGTAATACACGACACTCGGGAAAGATCTGCAGGTGGCATGAAGACAGAAGCGGAGAGTAAACCACGACTCGCCACTAAAGACCAGGCAGATGCTCTTAGAGAATAAACTTCAGGGTCTGCTAATAAAGCCACAAGCCCGGTCTTCATACTTCAAACTCCAAAGAGTCATCCACAGGCGGTGAGTCGGGTAAGTCCAGACGACGATAACTTGACCCTCTTCGAAAAATAATTAAAAAAAAAAAATTAAATAAAACTTTGGAAAAGGCATCGGTATGCCAAATAGGAAGTAAATAAAAGCGTAATAAGAAAAAATCAAAGCCTGACTAAAAATTTGTGATGAGTTCAAACTACTCCAGAAAACTTTCCTAAACGATAACAATCAAAGAAGGTATTATATCTGTGAAAAATGTGGCCGGAAAAAATGGAAAAGTGAGAGGAACACTTTTTTAGCAATTCTCACCTTCAGCTTCCATTGTAGTTCGTGAAATGCTGAACGTGTGGGTCATTCAGCACCAGCAGATAGAGGCTCGATCCTCAGTCTGCTAACTGCTATCTTCCTGATCAATTAAGACCCACGTAATGTATTTCCTATGTATAACAAATATTTCACGTTTAAGAAACAAAAGTGCTGAAAGGAGGTAACAAATTCAAAGAGACCTTAATCTGATCGACCAAAAGCAGTTAAAGAACATCCCTTTCCGGGGTCGCATACAGGCAACCTCCTTCCTTAATGGGGACAACTAGAGGGACCCTCCCCCCCCTTCCGGGGTCACCTAGAGGTTACCTTTCCCATTTCCGGGGACACCCGAAATGGGAAAAGTTGCCTTTCCCATCTGGGGAAACCCCAGGAGTGTCCGTTGAACCCCTCAGGAAGAGAACCCATATACTGTGTCTGGCGAGGAGCTTCCTGGAAGAGGATGTCTCGATGGAGATGCTCCACGCTGCCCGTACCTTACAGACTCCACCTTACAGACTACGAAAAAGTTGCGAGTGCTGTCTTGACCACCTCAGTGTTATCCACGCTGGTTGTGTGGTTAATTGGCCTTGAAACCTGTCAAGTACAAGATCATGAAAGCTGCTTTTCTCTAGCACCACCTGTTAAGAATACAGCACTTTAACCCTTCATATAGGGATTACAGTAAACTCTGAGTATATACATATAACGGTATATACTCTAGGAGTATATATTATGGTCTAAGGCTCGGTCTTTCCAAAACTACGACTAGTCACATCATGGAACACAGATTTTCACTACATCGCACGTCACACTTCAGAAAGTTAGTGATGGTATTGAGGTGTTTCGGTCGACCTTTTTAAAAAAAATATTTATTGTAATCATTTCATTGAATAATATAACTAAAGTTTGAATTCCTGTACAAAAATATTCAACATTCCCTAAAATTTTGTAATAGATTTTTTTACAAGTAGTGATACCTGAAAGTCGTAAAAGCTAAGAATAAATTTTATTGCCGCTATTGCGTGTCAGCTATTTGAAATTAATCATGGATGTCCAAAAGTTATTGGATCGTGTACGTGCGAAATATTATAAATAAAAATGTGGAGTTTCTGTATGACAACTTGAGAATGCCTCTTCTGAAAGGCTTCAAACTTGAATCACTTATTTATCTAAACCAATGAAAAGTGTTTACAGCCCTGACGTTTTAAATGCCTTAAACAGAAAAAAGCATAATAATAATACTTTTATTTACTACAAGTACATATACAAGGTATACAGACCATAGCTGACATCAGTGACATACTACTATACAGAAAGCCCCTTGTTATGCTAAGCATTTCCCGCAAATTATATCAATTTTGTCCCAGGATGCGACCCACACCAGTTGACTAACACCCAGGTACTCTAGTGATTGGTGAACATTGACAGCAGCTATCTTATGGAAACACATCCTAATGTTTTCTAGCCGTACCGGGGATCGACCCCATGACCTCAGTTTGTGAGCTGAGTGTGCTAGCAATCGAGCTACGCGGCACACACATGTACTCTCAAGTTAAGTCTCAATGAACGACTGTCAAAAGTCTACTGTATGCCAGGATCATTCTTTTCATTCACAGAAGTATGCTTTTGTCCATATAGGCTGGTTATTATTATCAAGGGGGAAGCGCTAAACCCGGAGGATTATACAGCGCCTGGGGGGGATGTGGAAGGCATTCAGGCTTAATTCGGGGAACTGGAGCACAGATCCAATTCCCTAAATCAAGAGCCCCTCACCAACATCAAGGAACCTTCCTTGAGGGGCCATATAGGCTGAGAGTTGAAACGCCCTTTAAAGAATTAAAAGTATTCTTGACGGTGGTGTGTGGGTGACGTACAGCTCATCCTCGTGCAGTCGATGGGCTTGAAACCTCACGAACCAGCCATGAGGTCTTAAAGAACGGGCTCTTCACAAGATTCGTTCCCAAAAGAAAACGGTAAAAAATAATTATGTAAATTCTTCGATGGTTTAGATAAAGAAAGTTATTTACGTTACTCAAATCTTAGCAAGGTTAAGTTAAATAACACTTTAATCCTAGTTCGGGAGCAAAATACAATATTGGCATATTAAAAATTTGCATAATAAGGTATCCCCCCGAAAGGAGATACGCATTGTTGCAGTGAATTTGCTTTTATTAGTTATCCCCGAAGGGATACCATTAAAAGGTTGCCGGATTTTTTTCTTTTTCGTTTCTCCCTCCTACTTTTCGATTTTATTTTACTCCTAACTCGAGAACGCCTCTCATCCAATCTCCTAATTTTCATCACTTGTACACGATAACGAGGACCAAATTATATGCAAGTCTGGCATGTTCACATGCTCTGTAACCACTGTTATTGAAGCCATTCCCAGCATCCTGGAATGGCTCAGATAACTTCCCAAATCCTCAGTGGCGGAGCTTCAGACATTCACAAAAAATACGACGACGGTGGATAGTGATATTAAAATGTGTAGGAGCAGATTTCACCATTTTGTGTGTAAAATAGTGAGATTTTTATTCCCGTTAAATCACGCTCAATAAATTTCAGTTTGCCTCTTCTGAAGAGCTTCTGCCTCTCTCACCGCGAGATCAATCCCTGCCCGTACCGTGTTTTTTTTTTTTTTTCAAGCTCTGATTGGGTACTATAAATTCCTATTTACCAATTTTATTGCATTTTTTCATTAACTAAGGCTTCTTCTGACTGTTTTTAAAATATTGACGATGCCTTCTATAAGGATAATAACCCATAAGTTTAGTCTGAACAGCCGCAAATTTGGAATTTTACTAAAATATTTCAAGAAACTTGGAATCGATGACATCAGATGAATTCGTGAAAAATGACTTTTCTGGCTGGTTTCAAACTTTTCCCATTAGTGAGCTTTCTTAAAACAGCTTGTCACTCACTTTGAGCTGTGCAAATTTCAATTTGGCCAATTTTTTTTTAGCAAACAAATTGTCTCTCCATATCATAACTAGTGAATGATTCTTATGACCGGCTTCAAACCCTAAATCGTGGTATTTCTTATTAAGAAATATTTTCTGTTAAAATTGAGACGTGTGGCTGACAATTTTGTATTTTTGCCAATTTTATTCATTTATTTTTTTAATCCATAAAAAATATCCGTTCTTGCAATATTGTAGAGAATTTTAAAGCTAATGCAATTGGAAGAAACTAAATTCTCTGAGCCGGCTTAATACCAGAGCCGTCCATCTGTCTGCTATCCGTTGCTCGCATCATTGAAAGGTTTCGTTAATTCAGAACGGCTTATTCGATCAGTTTTACATTTTAACTTTGGTCATCTATTACTAGGTGAAGATTTGTAGAGTAACTGACATGCTAAGATGCTCTCTACTCAGTTTTATGTAAGACAAATTTCGAAATTGATTTCCATGAAATTGTATATGCGTCACACTTCCAGGTATCGCCTAGTGACACACACAGTATATGCAGGTGTATCAAAGCACTATGCAAAACAATGCTGTTGTCAGAACGTACAGGATGATCAAATAGCTGGAAACCGTGCCTGAGCTCACTGGTGTACCCGGGGCTAGGAAGAAACATGGCTTGTAACCAGGCTGTCTAGCTTCTTGTGGCATCTGTGGCTGAGTGGTCTAAGGTGTCACTTGGAGAGCTATGCCACTCCCCACACGCGGGTTCGAATCCTGCTGACTGCGATCTTTCTCTGTACATGTATGTATATTCATATGAATACACTCGATCAGCCTCCGATCCACCGTGAGGCCTGGTCAAAAACTGGGCCGTGGGGGCATTGTCTCCTCAGAGCTTCCTCCAGGTAGCAGGCAGGTAGACTTACAAATGTAAATGAAATACATATATGCTCACCTATGCAATAGCATACATATATAAATTTAAATATTTCCCCTTGCGTTCATTGAGATATATTGGACGGAAGTTATGGGATAGCAGGGATACCTTTCTCGGATCGCGAAGCGATCGAAGCAAATCAAATTATATATATCACTTAACCTTGCTAAGACACGTGCTAGGCCTGGATAAATTTACCAACGCGACGTATCGGCAGTGCAACAGATTTTTTTTGTTAGTCTAATAGACAGGCCACTTGTGTACTTTAGAAGATGGCAAAAGAGGAGAAGTAATTTTAAGGTGTTCAGTCCTGCACTCTTGATAGTGTATATTCCCAGATGGGTCTATGAAGGATGAGGTGAATCATAGAATTGATGAGGGGAAAAGGGTGAGTGATGCACTTAGGAGTCTGTGGAGACAAAGAACTTCGTCCGTGGAAGTAAAGAGGGGAATGTATGAGAGTATAGTTGTACCAGCTCTCTTGTATGGGTGTGAAGCATGGGTGATGAATGTTGCAACAAGGAGAAGGCTGGATGCATTGGAGATGTCATGTCTGAGAGCAATGTGTGGTGTGAATAAAATGCGGAGAATTCGTAGTTTGGAAATTAGCAGGTGTGGAATTACCAAAACTATTATCCAGAGGGTTGAGGTAGTTCGAAAATGTAGAGAGAATGGAACAAAACAGAATGACTTCAAGAGTGTAGAAATCTGTAGTGGAGGGAAGGCGGGGTAGGGGTCGGCCTAAGAAGAGTTGGAGGAAAGGGGTAAAGGAGGTTTTGTGTGCTAGGGGCTTGGACTTCCAGCAAGCATGCGTGAGAGTATTTGATAGGAGGGAATGGAGACAAATGTTTTTTAATACTTGAAGTGCTGTTGGAGTGTGAGCAAAGTAACATTTATGAAGGGGTTCAGGGAAACCGGCAGGCCGGACTTGAGTCCTGGAGATGGGAAGTACAGTGCCTGCACTCTGAAGGAGGGGTGTTAATGTTGCAGTTTAAAAACTGTAGTGTAAAGCACCCTTCTGGCAAGACAGTGATGGAGTGAATGATGGTGAAAGTTTTTCTTTTTCGGGCCACCCTGCCTTGGTGGGAATCGGCCAGTGTGCTAATAAAAATAATATATATATATATACGTATATATGTGTGTGTGAGAGAGATAAATTTACGATATGTTTATATACATATTTATATGGGAGCACAAAGAGGACAATTTTCTTGGGCACATCGGCAATTTCCCAACAAGCTAAGATGACCTAATGAAAACTGATCCATTATTCATTCAATGAGTTTCCAGAACTGCCCAGACATAACAGTTCAAATGACTCTCCGCACTACAACACCCCAACCCTCCTTGAGAGTGCAGGCACTGTACTTCCCACCTTCAACCCTTCTTCCGAGTGCAGGCACTTTACTTCTCACATCCAGGACTCAAGTCCAGCTTGCAGGTTTCCCTAAATTCGCTCAAAAATGATGATTCACCACTCTCACATGTGCCTGCTGGTGGCTCAGATAGTTACCACTTAAAATCTCCTTCACTCTCCTTCCATCCATTCCCAGGTCATCTGCACCTCGTTTAACGTCCTCGGAATTTATTCGTCCACTTGGTCACCCTATCCTGCTCTATCTTTTCTAAATGACCAAATAATCTCAGTAACACTTCCCATCACACGTTCTTTGTACCATCACTAAGAATAAAAAGTTACAGCACTGTGGCTGGAATAATTTACCAACAATCCGCACCTATGAGACGAACCTTATGATGACGTTTAGTCCAGAACGGACAAAAATATCGTCAGAAAATTCGTCTCCTGGGTTCCTTATTTTCTGCATGCTATTCACACCACACAATACTCTCAGATGTGACATCTTCATTGACTCTAGCTTCCTCAACGCTGCAACAGTGTTTCAACCTCATACAAGTGTTGGCACCCATGGCCAGACATACGTAGCAGTATAAGTTACAGCTTAGTGCCTAATATTTTTGCTTAGGTCCTCCTTATACTTTACTCTTACCTATTTTAATTTACTGAAGAATATAGAGATGAATAGTATACTAATTTATGTAATATGTCAAGGTATATTATTAATGACATTGAAACATTAGACATATTAGGCAAATATAAGTTTGCTTGCAGTAGACAAGACAATTGTAGATACAAATCTAGATGTATTACAAGCAACCCTTTCAGGGTCTAGTTCCAAGGTCTTGTGTATCGATATGCTCTTGCGCTACCGTCCACAGGCTGACTATGGGGTATTCAGTAAGATTTTGGCGACAAAGCCAAAATCTAGTTTTGGGAACCTCATGAAGCTGACACATTATTGCCTCAAGAAGGCCAATGTCCAGCACTGCTAACATTAATATAATTTGACACATTTTCCCGTTTGCCTCCAGGGAGAAACTTATTTTTCCATTAAGTCACGAAAATATGCAAAGGTTACTATCCCATTACTCCTTACACTTTAGTGGCTTATGATACACATGGCCTAGAGAAGAAATAACCTTTGTAAAGCAAAATTCCGTGTCGACACAAATATGGAGGAAAATCGCTCTCAGAGACGACTGCTTCATCAGAGAGACTAATTGCAAGTTTGTGTTCAGATGTTGAAAATTAAATTCACTGTTGATAAATGTAAAATATTACACTGAAGCAGTTAAATGTTGTGGTAAACCACTGAGCCAAGACGACAGTGAAGGAAGTTATTCCTTCACTGTAAAATACAACGTTTATTATTATTTTTAAGGCTCCTGTCACACACTGCATCACTCCTTCATGATGAAGTTTAAGTTAGCTAAAAAACAGTACCCTGGAGGAAAATGTTTACGTAAATAACGAAACTGAGTAAATCTAACATTTTAAGAACATAAGAACATAAGAAAGGAGGAACACTGCAGGAGGCCTGTTGGCCCATACTAGGCAGGTCCTTTACAATTCATCCCACTAACAAAAATTTGTCCAACCCAATTTTCAATGCTACCCAAGAAACAAGCTCTGATGTGCAAGTCCCACTCAAATCCAACCCCCCCCCCCCACTCATGTACTTATCCAACCTAAATTTGAAACCACCCAAAGTCCTAGCCTCAATAACCCAACTAGGTAGACTGTTCCACTCATCAACTACCCTATTTCCAAACCAATACTTTCCTATGTCCCTTCCAAATCTAAACCCATCCAATTTAAATCCATTACTGCGGGTTTTCTCTTGGAGAGATATCCTCAAGACCTTGTTAATGAATGGTTTGAAAAACCGACAAGTTGAAGATTGAGACACTTATGCAGCATATGGGAATCTTTATTCAGGAAAGATTCCCATATGCTGCATAAGTGTCTCAATCTTCAGCATTTGTCCAGCCAGCAATTGACACCAATTGCCCTGGACAACCATTCATTTCCAACTCCTCTCCTTGGCAAAATACCAAGCTACACATCACTGATAGCTACACATCACTGATAGCTACACAACACTGATAGCTACACATCACTGATAGCTACACAACACTGATAGCTACACATCACTGATAGCTACACAACACTGATAGCTACACATCACTGATAGCTACACATCACTGATAGCTACACATCACTGATAGCTACACAACACTGATAGCTACACATACTCGAT
Organism: Cherax quadricarinatus; assembly: GCF_038502225.1. Classification (NCBI taxonomy): domain Eukaryota; kingdom Metazoa; phylum Arthropoda; class Malacostraca; order Decapoda; family Parastacidae; genus Cherax; species Cherax quadricarinatus. Next base: position 3,791,039 of record NC_091371.1, on the reverse strand, counting down.
TACTTTCCGTTAACCGGAAGTTGTAGGATCCCTACAGGTTTAGCGCTCATTCATCTGCCAATTTCTAATAAAAGACGAGGAACCTCGGGAGAAACAAACTTGAGGGGAGTTGATTTGATGCCTGCTTAAGGGATATTGATCCATGGACTTAAAGATATCATTAGATATACAGGAAGTAATTATTTTGCAATGTTTCGCCCACTGTGTTGCTCTCTTTATGTTTTGGCCTCACTGTTTGTAGGATTTTATTTGTTATTGTGTGAATGTACACGAAAAACAAGAAATTAAAAGAGAAACTCATAGATAAAAGCACGCATGTTGTGTGTGTGTGTGTGTGTGTGTGTGTGTGTGTGTGTGTGTGTGTGTGTGTGTGTGTGTGTGTGTGTGTGTGTGTGTGTGTGTGTGTGTGTGGTGGTATGTTGTGTATGTTGTATGTGTGTATGTTGTGTATGTTTTGTGTGTGTGTGTGTGTGTGTGTGTGTGTGTGTGTGTGTGTGTGGTATGTTGTGTTTGTTGTATGTGTGTATGTTGTGTATGTTTTGTGTGTGTGTGTGTGTGTGTGTGTGTGTGTGTGTGTGTGTGTGTGTGTGTGTGTGTGTGTGGTATGTTGTGTATGTTGTATGTGTGTATGTTGTGTATGTTTTGTGTGTGTATGTGTGTGTGTGAGAGAGAGAGAGAGAGAGAGAGAGAGAGAGAGAGAGAGAGAGAGAGAGAGAGAGAGAGAGAGAGAGAGAGAGAGAGAGAGAGAGAGTCAGTCATATGCTAAGAGTTCTGAATGATGTACACTCTTAAAGCGCCGCTCAGATATCAACACTTCTAACCTAACTCAATATACAAATAACCCTCACTTAGGAGGGAATCTTATGACGACGTTTCGGTCCGACTTGGACCATTAACTAGTCACCTGTTTAACTTGTTAATGGCTTTTGTTCCAGCCCCTGTTGTGTGAGGTTTTATTTTTTATTGGCCATGCATCGGGCCGTGGGGGCGTTGACCCCTGAAACACACTTCAGTTAATCCAACACCCGCAGACCATCACTCACCAGGTTCCTGTAGTGCTGTGTCTGTCATTCCCCATGGCTTTGCTCTGCCTGAACTGCGTATTTATGCCAGTCGTACATATTTGGTATACAGTACCGACAAGATGAAGAATTAGACACAAGTGCGACATCTATATGCAAAAGATGAGGTAGGTGTGTGTGTGTGTGTGTGTGTGTGTGTGTGTGTGTGTGTGTGTGTGTGTGTGTGTGTGTGTGTGTGTGTAAGAGTGTGTGTAAGTGTGAGTGAGTGGACTGGGAATCACCTCAGAGACGACCTTGTTGAACGCGAGCCTGACACTGCAGACAGGGGGCAACCTAGTGTTTACCTGTCGTAAATCATCTGCTTGATGGAATGATCGGCCAGCACGCCAAAATAATAACACTGAAGAGGGGAGGAAAAACACTTAACGCAAGAGCACGATAATAACTCGAATCCCAACTGTGATCACACACACACACACACACACACACACACACACACACACACACACACACACACACACACACACACACACACACACCTGGAGGAAGCCAGTTTGCTTGGTTGAATATCAAGTCTTTAATTTACGCTTAAGAAGTGTTCAGGTTTCATTGGCAGCTTATCATCGTTAGTTTTCTGACTTTTACTTCCAGCTGCTGCTTTATTAATGAGAGAGAGAGAGAGAGAGAGAGAGAGCGAGAGAGGCAGAGACAGAGACAGAGAATACGGATATTAGAGATATTAACTGATTCTGACACAGTAACCTCGTCTAACAGAGCATCAGTGGCTTCATAACTGACTATACTTATACATTAACTCTCCAGTCATTTGATCGCTTATTTAACCAGCGCTCCAGGTAAACATAACAACAATGTTCTTAAGGCTGACAATCACCATGTGTGTGTGTATATACATACTGTTTATATGACCATGATAGTAGGGCTTCCTAGGAATATAAAAATAATTCTTCACTCTACGGTGACCCTTCGACCCCGAAGCTCAGTCTTGTGGCTAGTATAACGTCACTTCATTATACTCTTCAGTCCTCTCTATGTATCCTGTCTGTTCTGTCAAACTGTCTTGTTTTACACTATCGTAAAATTATATCTGAAATTACCTATCCTTTTATCTCTTTTTTTTTTTGTTTCCTGTGTGTGTGTGTGTGTGTGTGTGTGTGTGTGTGTGTGTGTGTGTGTGTGTGTGTGTGTGTGTGTGTGTGTGTATTCACCTAATTGTGGTTGCAGGGGTCAATTCATGGTTCCTGGCCCCGCCTCTTCACTGGTTGCTTCTAGGTCCATTCTCTCCTTGCTCCATAAGCTTTATCTTACCTCTTCTTGAAGCTATGTATGGATCCGGCCTCAACTACATCATTCTCCAGACTGTTCCACTTCCTGACAACTCTGTGACTGAAGAAATACTTCCTAACATCCCTGTGATTCATCTGAGTCCTCAACTTCCAATTGTGCCCCCTTGTTGCTCTGTCCCATCTGTGTGTTTGTGTGTATTCACTTATTTGTGGTTGCAATGATCGAGTTTCAGCTCCTGGGCTCTCGTTTTCGCTAGCCGCTACGGGATTTATTTTCTCCTGGCTCTGTGAGCTCTATCATACCTATTCTTAAAACCATGCATGGCTCCCGCCTCTACCACTTCGCTGCCTATGTCACCTCTTGGTCTGCTCCTGTTTGGACTCTCCTCGTTAGATTCACGTCATCTGTGAACAGGAACGCCTCTGACTCCGTTTCCTCGTTTCCTCTGTTGTGTCGTTTAAGTACAAAACAAACGGTTCAGGTTCAAGTACTGACCCTTGTGGAACCCCACTCGTCACACTGGCCCATTCTTACACTTCCTCCCAAACAATGACTTGATGTTTACTTACTGATGAGTAAGACACTTATGCAACACGTGGGAATCTTTGTTCCGGAAACGTCCCGCCAACCAGTGGCTTCTTCAGTACAACGCAGAGAAATGGTGGATGATGAGGACGGGTTTGAGGTAATCAGTCCCTCAGCCTGGAATGGTTTTCTAAACCATTTATTTACTCACTGTTAGGAATTCCATTGTAGTGCTTTCCCTGTTATTCCTGTCTGCTTCTCTAGCTTTTGTATCAGTCTCTTATGAGATACTGTATAGAACGCGTTCTTACAATCGGAAATATATAGTCTACAATGTATGTGTGTGTGTATGTGTGTGTATGAGAGAGCTCACCTATTTGTAGCTCCTGTAGCTATGCTGGTGGCCTCCAGTCTTCAGCTTCCTGTACAAGTAATTTGTCTCTTGGGGAAGGGGTTGGAGAGAGGGGGGGAGGGAGGGGATTTCCCCTGTACTACCTCCTCTTCACCCTTCATTTTCGGCAGCTGTCAACAGATCAAGGGAAGAGACCACCATCACTCCCCTTCTCGTGTGTCACCTTGCGGCCAGATGAGGGGGCAGTGACAAGAGAGTCTGCACCTCGTGTCGTGTCACCCTGCTCAGGTGTCAGTGTCAGAGCAGTATGCTGGCGAGTATCAGTAACAGTGCATGTGTCAGGTCGTGGCAGCTTGAGACATCGACCACCACTCCAGCTCATACCAAAGGTTTTTTCACTTCGATTTTTTTGGGTATGGCCGTGACAGGAGAATGCAGTGAGAGACCTCTGCATAATAAAGTGGCTATGAACGTCTTTAGGGCCACTGTGACTGTCTTTAAGACCGCGATGAACGCGTCTGGGGGATCACTGTGAACGACTTCATAACTTCTAAAGATTTCAGGTGCGTCCCCAAAACATTGTCATTATCACTTTGTAAATAATTCAGTAAATTAGTAAAGATTAAAAAATATTAAAGAAATACATGATAATGAGTTTATAAGCGCATGCCACACAGAGGCAGTCACAGCCGGGCAAAACCGGGACACTTACAGGATAAAGAATATCCCATAATTCTGGAAGAATTAAATCAATGGACAGGACGCAGAGGACCCGTAGAGTGGCCTTAGATGCTTTCTTAACTCTGATATCTTTCCGTCTTTCTTGCCACTATAATGATAGACAGTGTAATAACCTGTGCGATATGTCAAGATATAATAGTGAAAATAAGATTCCAGGCATATTGAGTAAATTTCTTAAATTTGCTTGCAACATGTAAGTGAACGTAGATACATAATCCAAATGTTGTCCTGTAAACTCTTTTGGGGCCTAGTTCCTAGGCTTTTTGTGTATCCATATGTTCTTGGGCTACCATCCACAGGATGGATATGGTGTGCACAATAATCTAGGAGAGATGTGTGATTAAAAGATAATGATTTTTGTACGTGGAAGGTGTCACAGTTGTGCTCTGAGACATTCTGAAGGGAAGCTGCAAACGTTGATGGATCGGTGTGTAAAAGGAGGAAATTAAAAGTGATCATAGAAAAGAGGAAAGTAATAAGAGAAACAAATAGCCACGCCATTGAAAGATATGAAATCAGACTAGATGGAGGTGGTGAGTGTACAGTATTTAGATATCCGAAAGTGGACATGTCGGTAAATGGAGCTATGAAAGAACTATAGAAAACACGGTTGGGTAGGGGAAGGGAGGAGGTGTGTCGAGGCATATATAGAAACAAAATTTACCTATAGAGGTGCAATGTGAGGCATGGTCTTTAAACATTGCAACGGGGACGAGGCAGTGATGTCTTGCTCGAGAGGAACGTGTGGTGGTCAGAAAGCGTCAATGCCACAAAGGAGTAAGGAGGTACTAGCGTGCGTGTTCCTGGAACATTTAGAAAAGACGTCATGAACAGCATCCTTCCATAACACATCACTCTACCCTGCAATGTTTGAATAATAATAATAATAATAATAATAATAATGTTTCTACAAGTACATGTACAAGGTATACAGGCCTAGCTGATATTGGTCACATACTATATAGAAAGCCCATTGTTATGCAGAGCATTTCCGGCAAATTAGGTCAATTTTGTAACCAGGATGCGACCCACACCAGCCACCTAACAACCAGGTACCTATTGTACTGCTAAGTGAACAAGGTGTCTTAAGGAAACACGTCATAGTATTTCCATCCGTACCGGGGACTGAACCACGGACCTCAATGTGCGAGCTGAGTGCGTTACCAACCGAGCTAGGTGACCCTTCAATACAATTTACCCTAGAGGAAGAAACTAATGACATACTACCTTAGACGTCCTACTCACCAGGGATATCACGTCAACTGAGCAGTGTATAGGAAACCTACCAGTAAGGAGGACCTCGTGCACGTTTACTCACATCATGCTCTTAAAACCATGGAGTAATATTTTATTTATTGTTTTAGAGTTTGCAGTGATGATCTGAAAGCTGAGCCAGACTATATAGAGAAAACCTTCATCAATTTGAAATTCCCGTCTCAAATAATCTTTCACTGTAAACGAAAAATCACTTTGATGTAAATACTTCTAGCACCTAAATATCGAATGTAGATCCAATTTATCTGCAGAGATATAGCTGTAATTACCACTGTCATTCGAAACATCGAAAAATCCACCACATCTAACACAGCTCCAAAGATGCAGGGAATTATAGTATCCCTTGTGGAATATGTGACAAGATTTACGTTGTAAAACCTGCCAAATGTTTTCCCACATACTTGGAAGAACGCAAGTATCTGAATCAGACACAGTATACGGTTTATGGCATTTTATTTAAAAAGACGTTTTGTCCAACAGGCACTTTATCAATTGATAGAAACCCAGGTGGAAGAAATGTTTCTCAGTAAAATGACATAAACGTGTATTATGTCTTAGTCACATACATGTTGCATTATATCACCGATATGCAAGAACCTATTATTTCATGAGAATGACCAAATTTAACACAGATATCGCCAGTCTTCAACTATCAAACTCTTCAGTACCATTAAATAGGCCAGTGGCATGTTCACTTTGGCTACACTCGCAAACAAATTTTAAAACTGTGGCTCACTCCTGCTGCTGCGCTTCTCTGATATTCCATTTCCTCATTGTTCCTCTGACCTCTGTAGCCGAATGTACTGCCAAGGACCAGCCAAGTATGGACTATTAATATGCATTGTTCTCATATTTTCTGTGTACCATCATCATACAGGTACTGACACAGGAACACCATGGAGTCTTGGTCCAGAGGATATCTCCCACAACTTATTTACTAAGGTCTGGCTCAACTCTTGGGAATGACTAACACTTAATGTCCTCCCAGAGGTGAAACGTTGTACTATTAAATGCTTCTCAGCATTTAGTGTCTTCTTACCTATGTGTGGTGCATATATATTATGCAGGGAATTCGGAGCGTAGAAATTAGATGTGAGGTTTCCAGCGGTATAATGAGGGCTGTTAAGGTGGTTTAGGCATTTATAAAGGATGAAACAGGATAGGATGATCATGAGGATGTATAAATCAGGGGTGGAAGGAAGGAGGGCTACGGGTGGTCACGGGAAGGATTGGTGGTAGGTGCTATGGAGCAGAATACTTAACAGCGCTGAGGGACTGATCACCTCAAAATTGCTAATACATCAAGGCAAAGGGACTTATCGATTTATATTAACCTCTTCGCTGTTTCTGCTGTCTCTTATATTTAAGTCACCTCTGTACTAGACTGAAGAAGCATACTGAGCAGGCGAAACGTTACGATAATTCAGCTACCTAGCTGTTGCACATGTGTCTTCCTCAACTCCTCGGTACTGTATACAGTTAGTGAAGAGTGGGAAAAGCAGGGCTTCGGTACAAGGGGGTTGGAGCATCCAGTAGGCTTCTGCGAGCATGTTAGATCAGAGTGGAGACAAGAGCTGTTCGAGTGTGAACATGGTAAAACTTACGAAGAAATTCAGGGAAACCGGAGAGCTGGCCTCAAGTCCTTTAGGTAGGAGACGCAGCCCCTGCACTCTACCTCAGCAGCGGAGATGTTTGTAGTTCAGATAGCCATTTGAATTACGATGCCTGTGCAAGCGTATGGCATTTAAAATTATAAAGATATCTGTAAACCGCTCTCAAACGTAGAAATTAAAAAAAAAAAAATTCTTCTTTATTTGCATGTGATAATATATAAAAAAAAAGGATTTAGACAACAGTTCAACATGGTTATATACATATATATATATATATATATATATATATATATATATATATATATATATATATATATATATATGCGAAATGTCGAATAGGTAAAACTTGCGACTTTGGCTTAAATAGCAAGGCTCTTCTTGCCGAATAAGGCAAGCGAAAATTTGTGTATGCAATAATTTCGCAAAAATCATTCTGAACCTAACGAAAAAAAATATTGTTTTTATTAATTATTGTAAATTTATGTAAAATATATTTAGTTGGATTAGGCTAAATTAAACTGCATTTGTTATAATAAATTTTTACATTAACATAATTGAAAAAAAGTATTTTTAAAAGAATTTTGAACGAGTTCTTGCTAAATGACCAGTTTTACCTATTCGCCACGACATTCATATATATATATATATATATATATATATATATATATATATATATATATATATATATATATATATATATATATATATATCGTGCATAATAGGTAAAACTGGTCAGTTATCAAGAACTCGTTTAAAATTAAATCCTTTCTAAATTTTTCTCTTATACATTTATAGATATATTTCTTTCATTTATGTTAATTTAAAAATTAATGATTTTGTACCAAAAGAACCTTAGAAAACTTACCAAACCTTATTATAACCAGCGCAAATTAATTTTGCCTATTATTATTTTTATTATTAACACATCGGCCGTCTCCCACCAAGGTAGGGTGGCCCGAAAAAGAAAAACTTTCATCATTTACCCCGTCACTGTCTTGCCAGAGGCGTGCTTACACTACAGTTATAAAACTGCAACATTAACACCCCTCCTTCAGAGTGCAGACACTGTATTTCCCATCTCCACTACTCAAATCCGACCTGCTGGTTTTCCTGAATCCCTTCATGAATGTTACCTTGCTCACATTACAACAGCACGTCAAATTCTAAAAACCATTTGTCTCCATTTGCTTCTAACACATTCACGCATGCTTGCTAGAAGTCCAAGCACACAAAACCTCCTTTACCCCTTCCCTGCAACCTTTCCTAAGCCGACCCCTACCCTGCCTTCCCTCCACTACAGATTCATACACTCTAAGTCATTCTATTTTGTTCCAGTCTCTCTACATGTCCGAACCACCTCAACAACCCCTCCTCAGCCCTCTGGATAATGTTTTCGGTAATCCTGTACCTCCTACTAATTTCCAAACTACTAATTCTCTGCATTTTATTCACACCACACATTGCCCTCAGACACGACATCTCCAGTGCCTTTAGCCTTCTCCTTGTTGCAACATTCACTACCTATGTTTCACACCCATATAAGAGCGTTGGTATAACTATACTCTCATACATTCCCTTCTTTGCTTCCATGGACAAAATTCTTAGTCTCCACAGACTACTAAGTGCACCACTCACCTTTTTCCCCTCATCAATTCTGTGATTCACCTCATCTTTCATAGACCCATCTGCTGACACGTCCACTACCTAAATATCTGAATACATTCACCTTCTCCATACTCTCTCCCTCCAATCTGATATCTAGTCTTTCGTCACCTAAGTTCTTGTTATCCTCATCACCTTACTCTTTCCGATATTCACTTTTAATGTTCTTCTTTTACATACCCTACCAAACTCATCCACCAAGCTCTGCAATTTTTACTCAGAATCTCCCAAAAGCACAGTGTCATCAGCAAAGAGCAACTGTGACAACTTCCACTTAATTTTACATTCTTTATTTTAAACCTCACACCTCTTGCCAACACCCTCGCATTCACTTCTCTTACAACCCCGTCTATAAATATATTAAACAACCATGGTGATATCACATATCCTTGACTAAGGCCTACTTTTACTGGGAAATAATCTCCCTCTCGCCTACATACTCTAAACTGAGCCTCTCTATCATCGTAAAAAAAATCACTGCTTTCAGTAACCTACCTCCTATTCCATACATTTGCAACATCTGCCACATCGCCTCCCTATCCACCCTGTCATACGCCTTTTCCAAATCCTTAAATGCCACAAAAACCTCTTTATCCTTATCTATATACTGTTCACCTATACGTTTCACTATAAACACTTGGTCTACACACTCTCTACCTTTCCTAAAGCCTCCATGTTCATCTGCTATCCTACTCTCCCTCTTACTCTTAATTCTTTCAATAATAACTCTACCATACACTTTACCAGGTATACTCAACAGACTTATCCCCCTATAATTTTTGTTCTCTTTTTTCTCCTTTTTCTTTATACATAGGAACTATGCATGCTCTCTGCCAATCCCTAGGTACCTTACCCTCTTCCATACATTTATTAAATAGAAGCACCAACCTCTACAAAACTACATTCCCACCTGCTTTTAATTTGATTTACCCCATCAATCCCAGCTGCCTTACCCTCTTTCATTTTACCTACTGCCTCACGAACTTCCCCCACACCCACAACTGGCTCTTCCTCACTACAAGATGTTATTCCTCCTTGCCCTATACACGAAATCACAGCTTCCCTATCTTCATCAACATTTAACAATTCCTCAAAATATTCCCACCATCTTTCCAATACCTCTAACTCTCTATTTAATCACTCTCCTCTCCTATTTTTAATTGTCAAATCCATTTGTTCCCTAGGCTTCCCTAACTTGTTAATCTCACTCCAAAACTTTTTCTGATTCTCAAAAAAATTTGTTGATAACATCTCACCCACACTCTCATTTGCTCTCTTTTTACATTGATTCACTGCTCTCTTAACCTCTCTTTTTCTCTCCATATACTCCTCCCTCCTTGCATCACTTCTACTTTGTAAAAACTTATCGTATGCTAACATTTTCTCTTTTACTACTCTCTTTACATCATCATTCGACCAATCGCTCTTCTTCCCTCCCGCACCCACTTTCCTGTAACCACAAACTTTTGCTGAACACTAACACTACATTTTTAAATCTATTACATACATCTTCATCCCCATTGAGTATACTCTCACTAGTCCATCTATCCTCCTATAGTTTATATCTTACCCTAACTGCCTCCTCCTTTAGTTTATAAACCTTCACCTCTCTTACCTGCTGCTACTATTTTCCTTGTATCCCATCTACGTTTTACTCTCAGTGTAGCTACAACTTAAAAGTGATCTGATATATCTGTGGCCCCTCTGTAAACAGGCACATTCTTAAGTCTATTCAACAGTCTTTTATCTTCCAATATGTAGTCCAACAAACTACTGTCATTACGTCCTTCATCATATCTTGTATATTTATTTATCCTCTTTTTTTTAAATACGTATTACCTATAACCAAACTCCTTTCTATACAAAATTCAATCAAAGAGCTCCCATCATTATTTACACCTGGCACCCCAAACTTACCTACCACACCCTCTTTAAATGTTTCTCCTACTTTAGATTTAGGTCCCCTACCACAATTACTCTCTCACTTGGTTCAAAAGTTCCTACACGCTCGCTTAACATCTCCCAAATCTCTCTCTCTCTCTCTCTCTCTCTCTCTCTCTCTCTCTCTCTCTCTCTACACTACTCTCTTCTCCAGGTGTATACACACTTATTATGGCTCACTTTTTGCATTCGACCCTTATTTTAATCCATAAAATCATTGAATTTATATTTTCTCTTCTCCTTACATAACTAATCCTTCAATATTATTGCTACCCCTTCCTTAGCTCTCTCTCAGATACTCCTGACTTAAACCCATTTATTTCTCCCCACCGAAACTCACCTACCCCCTTCAGCTTTGTTTCGTTTAGAGCAAGAACATCCAACTTCTTTTCATTCATAACATTATCAATCATCTCTTTATCATCTGCACTACATCTACACACATTCAAACATCCCAGTTTTATAAAGCTTTTCTTCCTCTCTTTTTTAGTATTTTCTACAGGAGAAGGAGTTACTAGCCCATTGCTCCCGGAATTTTAGTCGCCTCATATGACACGCATGGCTTACGGAGGAAAGATTCTTTTCCACTTTCCCATAGAGAATAGAGGATATAAAGAAAAACAAGAACTATTAAGAAAAAGAAGAGAAACCTAGATGTGTGTATATATATGCATGTGGGTGCCTGTGTAGCGTTACGTAAGTGTAAGTAGAAGCTGCAAGATATACTTGTTATCCAGAGTGTTTATGAGAGAGAAAAGAGGGATACCAGCAATCTTACCATCATGTAAAACAATTACAGGTTTGTTTTACACTCACTTGGCAGGACGGTAGTACCTCCCTGGGTGGTTGCTGTTTACCAGTCTACTACCTAGCCTAATCCAGCTAAATATATTTTATATAAGTTTACAATAATTTAATAATGAACAAACACAATGAATTTTTTTTTTCGTTAGAGTCAATGATTTTTGCGAAATTATTGTATACCCAAATTTTTGCTTGCCCTATTCGGCCAGGAGTTACTATTGAAGCCTAAATCGCAAGTTTTACTTATTCGGCACGACATATATATATATATATATATATATATATATATATATATATATATATATATATATATATATATATATATAAACAGACCACAGAACGGGTGGGGTTTGAAGCATGGCGAGTGTTCCACCACTTCTTCCTTGAAATCTGGCTTCCCTGGGCTTGTGAGCTAGGGCACACTTCCTCTGGTCACACTATACATACAACACAACCACAATGTGACGACACAGTCACCTTCACTAGGAGATGTACGACCCTCTACTTTGCTCACTGACACATAATTCAAGAATCCCCGTGAATACTCGACAATATGTATGAATACGCTACGAAAAGTATATGAAAATATAGAAAAAATATAGGAAACACTAAAAAAGAAAATACGAGGAAAATGCAGGAAAAACTATGTATATAAAAACGTTTTCTTCTGCGAGAAAAATTTATTCTCACAAAATCATATCTGAGATGTCGTAAAATTAAATTAGTAAATTAATATAATAAATGAATTACCATCACAAATATATCTCATGACAGTCATGGCATGTCATAACTGTAGGCCAGGTTATTAGTAAATAAATACCTGGAGAGGGTTGCGGGGGTCAACGCCCCCGGGGCCCGGTCTGTGACCAGGTCTTGTGATATATAAATTATATTGAAATGAGTATGTTGTTAGAAAATTAAATACTTTAATATAGGAAAATGAGATTTTGGGTAAAATCTGAAACAAAAATACGAGTCAAAATGTTACACTAACACAAAAAATTATTATAATCCTTTTCTTCTGTAATATTATCATAAAAAAATATACATATTACAAAATTAATAGTGATAATGTATCCTTTCTCAGTGGAACGAATAAATAGACACAAACATCACACATACAGGAGATTGAAACTTACGTCGACGTTTCGGTCCAACCTGAACCAACTTGGACGTAGTAGTAAGTTTCATTCTGTGATGAATGGTTTTGAAAACCGACAAGTTGAAGAATTGAGACACTTATGCAACATATGTTGCATAAGTGTCTCAATTCTTCAACTTGTCGGTTTTCAAAACCATTCATCACATCTGTCAGACACTGCAACATCATGGGATCTTGATACAAAGACTTCAACGCTTGCCCAACCTTTGGACGACGACCTACTTACACTAGTGGCAGGTCCCACTGTGATCCCGCCTCCTCCTGCTTCAACTCGTCTCACCGCAGTATATAAGCCACCTCTCTGGCCCTATGCTGCACTTACTACAAGAGTGATGGACTGAACACATCGATTCCAGGTTGAGGGACTGATTACCTCAAACTTCTACTTTCCTTACCCACTTCTACTTTGTATTGGACTGATGAAGCCACTGTGTGGCGAAACGTTTCTTCAATAAAGATTCCCATATGTTGCATAAGTGTCTCAATTCTTCAAGTTTCATTCTCCTATATGCTGGTTATTGTCATCTTTCCCCAAGTTATGTAAAAAGATACCAGCACCACCAATCATTCTTCTACCTCAGTAGTGTGCAGATTTAATCCCCAAAGTGCTCACTGTCGTTCACAGACCACAGGGCTCACAGGGCTTAACCACAGACCACCAAACACAGGAATTCTGGGGGGCTTACTGAAGAGCACCAGACTTCCGAGAAACACTGTTCTTTAAGGATTTTCTGATAGTGTTATTTCTAATAAACCTTTTTTCTGGAGGTAGGATACTGACTCAACTTTCTTTCTCATTCAGTTTGTAAAATTACCTTAATTTCTTTTTACGTGATCTAGAATAACCAAGGAAAAAATTAAATACAGTTTCCCTATGTGTTGTCAATGACATCGGTAGATATTTTAGAATACAAAATATATTAAAGTAATCTCTAGCCATATTAATGTAATCTGAATATTGTTAAGATTTCAAAACTGTACATAACATTTCAATCCTAAATATCGCACTAGCTTAACATTTTGGCTGTGTCTTTGTTCTACAGTTTTCTAAATCATAGAAACCTGCAAGTAAACAAATTTACAAAAATTCTGAACATTAGGCAATGTTTTTATCTAACACAACCTCACAAACCCATGTTTATATCTCTGAATTCTCATAATTACAGTAGTACATTTATTTGCAATACCAATAATGTCTTGTGAGTTTCTCTGACGTTCACAGAAGAGTATAGCTGGAAAATGTAAATATTCATCGCCTATATACATCAGCAACGCAGGTTTACCAGCTGTAAACAACAGATCTCATACGAAGATCATGACAACCTAGCCGCTGACAGCCTCAGCTGATAGCTAACTATATAATAAATATTTAATCTCTCTTACTGCAGCACTAGTCTTTCCTGCAGTCTTTGGCGACTGTGTCTAAAACAACATCAACACTGAACAGCTATTTCACCACTTAGCCTCACCCTTGTTAAAACACTTATCCATTAACCCCCACACTAGTTAAAACATTTAGCCACTAGAATCAACCCTAGTTAAAATATTTAGCCACTAACCTCATTCCTGGTTAAAATATTTATCCATTAAACTCATAAAAGTTAAAAGTTACCACTATTCCCCTCCCTCGTTAAAATATGTAGCCTTTAACCCCCTCCCCAGTTAAAACGATTAGCCACTAATATTCGCCCTAGTAAAAACGCTCTGCTACTAACACCAGCCCTAGTTAAAATACTTATCCCTAACCTACACCCTCAACAGGAAAGGTGGGCAGATGGACATCTAACTTCGAAATGGCAGTAGTAAACAGAATAAAATCAAAAGAGGCACAATACTCGCCCCACTTCATTTTCTCGTTCTTATATCTGGCATACACAGGGACATAAACGATAGAACTGTACCATCCTTTACAGACGATAATATAATCTGCATAAGAGTGACATCCACTGACAGTCTCCTAAAAAAATTTACGTGTTTGAAGCGTAAGAGGATGTAATCGTAACAACACAATAACCTAAATTAAGAATCTTGCTGGGAAACTCGAAGGATTGAGCAAATAAAAATGAAAAGAGTACAAGACAAATCGAAATCACTGAGCAGAGCGTAAGACTAATGTGAGAGACCTTTGAAAGGTAATGTAAGAAGATCTCACGTTTAATGAGGACAATACTGTTTTTGCAACTGCAAGGAAATAATAGGTTAGACAATTATAACTTTCCAAACAAGAGATGCCAAGCCAGTGACGAGACTCCTTAAGTCACTCGTGAACCTTAATAAGTAAAACCTAGAAGAGAAAAAACCAAGTTTAACACAACATGTGCTCACGCAAGTTTTGCCTATTCGGCACGACAATATATATATATATATATATATATATATATATATATATATATATATATATATATATATATATATATATACATACATAGTCGTGCCGAATAGGTAAAACTTGCGATTTTGGCTTAAATAACAACGCTTTTCTTGCCGAATAAGGCAAGCGAAAATTTGTGTTTGCAATAATTTCGCAGAAATCATTTTGACCCTAACGAAAAAAATATTTCATTGTGTTTGTTTATTAAATTATTGTAAACTTATCTAAAATATATTTAGTTGGATTAGGCTAAATTAATTTGCGCTTGTTATAATAAGGTTAGGTAAGTTTTCTTACCTAAATTCTTCCCAAATTTTATTAATTATAAATGAATCTAGTTGACATAAACCCAAAAAAATATTCATATTATTTTCAAAACTTCTTTTTATAGACATGATTCTCTCACAGTGGATGTTATATATATATATATATATATATATATATATATATATATATATATATATGTGTGTGTGTGTGTGTGTGTGTGTGTGTGTGTGTGTGTGTGTGTGTGTGTGTGTGTGTGTGTGTGTGTGTGTGTGTGTGTGTGTGTGTGTGAGAGAGAGAGAGAGAGAGAGAGAGAGAGAGAGAGAGAGAGAGAGAGAAATTGTATATGTACCCCAGTATATTTCAAGCTACTGTGTATGTATCCATCTGACACGTCAGTGAGCGAGCTCTCAGACCATGAGGGAAGAAAAACCAGCTTAGATACCCAGTGAGATAGAGAGATGACCGCCAGCCCACACACTCGTCTCCCGCCGGAAGACACTAGTATAACTCACCTTCCTAACAGGCGCAGCATCTTACAAACACGGTGTTTAATTGCAATATCCCGATATCAAAGATTGCGGGGACGCATTACGCTTATTAAGGTAGATTATAGATTGGTCTTGGCTATTAGGGACACTAAGTCATGGTCCACAATTCGCTAATTGGATCAGGGCAATGGTGGGGCGGGGAAAGAGAGGGAGGAAGGAGAGGGATGGGGGAAAGAGGGGGAAAAGAGAGGGTTGGGGAAAAGAGAGCGAAGGAAGGAGAGGGATGAGGGAAAGAGAGGGGTGGTGAAGGTAGGAAAAAGTGAAGGGACAGACAGCTACCAAAGAGACAGGGAAAGAAACACAGGGACAGACAGGGGCCAGGAGCTGAGTCTCAACCCCTGCAACCACAATTAGGTGAGTACATTCTCTAGTAAAGTTGAAGACATCGTTATTAGTTATTTTTCCTTCTTTATCGGTTCTTTCTCTTCTAGAGGTTTTCTTCCTTATTCTGTTCCTCCTTTCTATTCCTCATAGGCGCCTTCCTAATTCTTCTCTCTCTAGCTGTTCTTAGCCTCCAATCCTTCTCCTCCTCCTCCTCTTTTGCCTTGCTCTTTCTCTTCCTCCTACTTATTCTCCTGCTTCTCTTCCTTCTGCTCGTTCTGCTTCCCGCACCATTCCTTCATCTTGCTGCTCCTGCTCCTCTTCCACCTGCTTCTCTTCCTCCTGTTCCTATTCCACCTGCTCCTCTTCCACCTGCTCCTCTTCCACCTGCTTCTCTTCCACCTGTTCCTATTCCACCTGCTCCTCTTCCTCCTACTCCTCTTCCACCTGCTTCTCTTCCTCCTGTTCCAATTCCACCTGCTCCTCTTCCACCTGCTCTTCCTCCTGTTCCTATTCCACCTGCTCCTTTTCCACCTGCTCCTCTTCCACCTGTTCCTCTTCCACCTGCTCCTCTTCCTCCTGCTCCTCTTCCACCTGCTCCTCTTCCACCTGCTTCTCTTCCTCTTGTTCATATTTCACTGCTCCTCTTCCACCTGCTTCTCTTCCTCCTGTTCCTATTCCACCTGCTCCTCTTCCACCTGCTTCTCTTCCACCTGCTCCTCTTCCAACTGCTTCTCTTCCTCCTGTTCCTATTCCACCTGCTCCTCTTCCACCTGCTCCTCTTCCACCTGCTCCTCTTCCACCTGTTCCTCTTCCACCTGCTCCTCTTCCACCTGCTTCTCTTCCTCTTGTTCCTATTTCACCTGCTCCTCTTCCACCTGCTCCTCTTCCTCCTGTTCCTATTCCACCTGCTCCTTTTCCACCTGCTCCTCTTCCACCTGTTCCTCTTCCACCTGCTCCTCTTCCACCTGCTTCTCTTCCTCCTGTTCCTATTTCACCTGCTTCTCTTCCACCTGCTCCTCTTCCTCCTGCTCCTCTTCCACCTGCTCCTCTTCCACCTGCTCCTCTTCCACCTGCTCCTCTTCCACCTGCTCCTCTTCCTCCTGTTCCTATTCCACCTGCTCCTCTTCCACCTGCTCCTCCTCCACCTGCTCCTCTTCCTCCTGTTCCTATTCCACCTGCTCCTCTTCCACCTGCTCCTCTTCCACCTGTTCCTCTTCCACCTGCTCCTCTTCCACCTGCTTCTCTTCCTCTTGTTCCTATTTCACCTGCTCCTCTTCCACCTACTGCTCTTCCTCCTGCAAAAATCATTCTGAACCTAACGAATATATATATATATATATATATATATATATATATATATATATATATATATATATATATATATATATATATATATATATATGTATATATATATGTCGTGCCGAATATGTAAAACTGGTCAATTAGCAAGAACTCGTTTAAAATTAAGTCCTTTCTAAAATTTTCTCTTTTACGTTTAATATATTTTTTCATTAATATTAATGTAAATTTTTTTAATTTTGCTCCAAAAGAATCTTAGAAAACTTACCTAGCCTTATCATAACAAGAACAATTTATTTTAGCCTAACCCAACTAAATATATTTTAGATTTGTTTACAGTAATTTAATACTAAACAAACACAGTGAAATATATTTTTTTCATTACGTTCAGAATGATTTTGGCGAAATTATTGCATACACAAATTTTCGCCTGTCCTATATGGCAAGATGAGCGTTGCTATTTAAGCCAAGATCTGCCTATTCGGCACGACATTATATATTATATATATTATATATATATATATATATATATATATATATATATATATATATATATATATATATATATATATATATATATATATATATATATATATATATATATATATATATATATATATATATATATATATATATATATATATATATATATATATGTATTTCTCAATATCACTCATTTCAGAGCAAGATTCGAATCTGGGCATTCTGCATCAAAGTACACAGTACTTTTGCCACACTATCTGGCTTGGTGGACAAAGTACTGTGCACTGAGCCTTTTGTACATTTTCAGATTACTTAAATACCACATAAGGAATAATTTTCTTCGACTCATCATTTCATGCATGTCTTCCGTTTTTTTATACTCGCAAGATGTCTCTGTGGGTAAAAATTTCCTTTCATGAGAAAATGCTCTGATTCTTGCCTCATACACTTCGAAGACTTCACTAGGAATATATGTAATCCCGGTCTGAATAACAAGAAAATCTTTTGCCTGGATCGTTGAATCTCTTTTTACAAAAATCCCAGTTTTGGATGTCCAAGAATTACAATGGAACCCCGGTGTTTGAACTTAATTGGTTCCTAGGTGGTGCTCGAACTGCGAAAATTCTATGTCCGAAACAGTATTTCCCAGGCTTTATCAGCCTCACACGCTGGAGGACGTTGAACTGACTCTTCCAAAAGTCTTAGAGTTAGGTCAGTGACAGAAGTCACCTCAAAGCACTTTTGAAACAGTTTTCCTGTAAAGTTTTTTACAACTGAATTTTAAACAAGGCAGCGTGTTCGGACTCCAGAAAAACGTTCAAAGACCGGGTCAGTTTCTTCTGAACAAAACTGTTTGGACTCCGGTTTGCTCGAGGTCCAGCACGTCCGAACACCGAGGTTCCACTGTATTCAAAATCGAACTCTAAATGTTTCATCACTAGTTCCAACACCAGTGTCGTAAGAACATCATAAACATCAACAAAGTTGGCGTATACTCCAATGTATTCCCATTCAACAGAGATTTCCAATCAATTATATGGCTATAACATAGAGAGCCCACTTTTTCTATGTTATTTAACTTCCATATGAAATATTTCGAGAAAAACTGTTCCAGCAACACTGGGAGATTTAACCGACTACTACATTTAATGTAGTGTGGAAGTAGAGTAACTCCTGGATATATCAAACAAGAACGAGATTCAAATATTTCACTGTATACTGACAACCAATGACACTGCCAGTTATATACATTCATTTAGTAACTATTCATTCCAAGCCAAGCGAAAATTTCAACCTTATGGACATTAAGAATTTGAATATGATAATGGTATGCAACACCGACAGGTTGATAAGACATGAGCAACAGTTAGGTATCTTCATTCCGAAACGTTTCGCCTACACAGTAGGCTTCTTCAGTGGAGTACTTATCACATTAATAATCTGACTCTTCCTTCGGGCTCAGGAAACAACCATTACAGCAGCTGGTTTATCTAAGCTCAACTCATTAATAGTAACAAACTGTTTTAGAATGTAAAGTTGTGGCAACTGCCGAGAAGTAGACTGAAGATAACGGTAGAACTTTAATTTATTGACGTTTCGCTCACATATAGAGAACTTTCGCAAGAGAATCTTCCGCCATAGTATTTCATACAACTAGAAGAGACGTGTGTATGGTTCAATTTCTTCTTTTTCGATTTTATTCTGTCAACAAGTAGGGCAAGACAACTGAATCACCTCTCAGAGAGAGAGAGAGAGAGAGAGAGAGAGAGAGAGAGAGAGAGAGAGAGAGAGAGAGAGAGAGAGAGATATCGCATACCTTTACATCTATACCCAGAAAACCAAACCACAGTACGTGTGAGAGTTAGAACCCATGGCAAGTGGGTTGTAAAACTCCAGGCCAGTGCGTAAGCCACTGGGCCACATGGCTACAATAACATTCATCCAACTTGCATTTGTGGCCACAGTGGTGGCCCATGCCAACTTCCCCATGGTGTATAAATATACCTAGTTGGATGAATCTTATTGTAGCCAGCTGGCCCAGAGGTTTTGCGCATTGGCCTGGAGTTTTACTACTCATTCGCCATGGGTTCTAACTCCACCCGTACGGTGTGTTTGCAATCGTGTTATACCCAGAAATATTACCTGGCACTGATATGTGAATAATATTTTGGCTACCACCACAAGACGATCTGTTGTCTAGAAGCTCAGGGATGATCTTAACTTGGTGGAGCCGTTGATAAAATTCACACTGGATAAAGAAGAGAAGAGCTGCTTACCATCCTGGACCTCCTCACCATCAAGATAAATAACAGGTTGCTTTACAAAACATACAGGATACCTTCCAGTAGAGGTGATTTAATCAATTATTATTCCCACATCATCTCGATATGGGAATCATAATTGGCTTCTTCTCAGAGCCCTGATTATGTAGCGCTGAGTTCCTGAGCGATGAACTCACCTTCGTAACCTGTATCTTCAAGTCCCTAAAATTTCCTCTCAACATGATAAACACTTGACGATGGAAGACCATTATCGTCCACTAAATCCCTAAAGTTGAGAAGGGCACCACTAGAAGTTCGATACACTGACAGGTGACAGCCCTCACCCTTGCCTCCATCTTAAGGAAGACGAAAATTGACTTCACACGATCTAAACATAAGAGATCAACTTTTTGCAGGTGTATGCCATCCCATGTATAGACTAAGAGTATACATGGGGGGAAATCGGAAGAGATATGATGAATCGGTGTTAAAGAACACAGGCATGACTGCTGCATCAACAATGAAAACAACACTTTTGTTGCACTCACCACATTCAGGACTATGAATGAGGTGAGCACATCAGAGCCCCAAAATGATGAAAATGTCTAGGAGCATCTCAGATGAATACAGACTCAATTCCTCATAGCAGAGAGACTTTCAATTTCTCACTGCCCCTCACACACATCATACTCAAGAATAGGAACACACACAAGCCAAAACACTCGTACAACTCTCCTCATATCAAAACTCCCAGGTAGCAGAACACTGCAGGTGTGGATCCTTCCACACTTGACAGTACCAGTCAAGTCTTTTCTTCACCTTGACGCTCAGCCATCCTCCTCTTTGATGGGCACGTCTTTGATTTCCTAGATAAATTTGAGAAAGGTCATTACATGTAAACGGAACATGGTGTATTTCATAAATAAAGGTTCTTCGAGTCTCTATTAGATAACCATAGAGTTGAAAGTGAACGAAAGATTCGTTGAAACCGAAAATAATAATTCCCTTCTGCCCGGGATTAAGAACGACAACAAAGGCGCCACAGAGGTAACCTGCTCCAATAAAATATAAATTTTTCTAAAATTAAACAAGAAATGTATTTCTATCGAACCTCCAGTTGTTACAAACACTTTGTAACAAATACTTTGTAATTGTTACAAATACTTTGTAACAATTGCAAGTCAACGTAGAGGAGACCGGTCGTAACCTGACTATCAGAATAACGGAACATATACAGTAAGTTATGTACAAGGGAGTTGTTCCATAGTCCAATATGTCAAATAGTGTAACCACACCTTAAAAGGGAAGAGACAGAGAATACAGGACACTGAAGACAGTACTGAAGCTAGTAGAGCCTTAAACAAATACGCGTGAGTGAGAAAGAAGCAGAACACTAGAATCCGAATTACATAATTGATACTGCTCGTATCTTTCAAGAGAAAGATACGAGTAGCATCAATTATAGACTAAATACTGAATTTCAGCATTTCGTAAAGGACAACTCCATCCTAATCTAATTACCAAATTCACACTGAAGTACCAACTGCTTGACACATCCCTGAATGTACAATCCCCGTCCTCATGTTGACAACCAATACTGACACCCACCTGATTCCCCCACATAGTCTGCACTATTAAAAATAAACCAAGCTGTTTTCTCCTTCATTGTACTTCTACTGATGAGGACCTCAGATCGAGATGGAAACAAATTGATCTTTGTCTACATCTGTGTTTCCTGAATATTCACACCAGTTTGATTCCTCATATTGTATATATATATATATATATATATATATATATATATATATATATATATATATATATATATATATATATATATATATATATATATATATTTCTTTCAACACACCGGCCCAAAAAGAAAAACGAAAGTTTCTCCTTTTGCATTTAGTAATATATACAGGAGAAGGGGTTACTAGCCCCTTGCTTCCGGCATTTTAGTCGCCTCTTACAACACGCATGGCTTACGGAGGAAGAATTCTGTTCCACTTCCCCATGGAGATAACAGGAAATAAACAAGAACAAGAGCTAGAAAGATAATATAAGAAAACCCAGAGGGGTGTGTATATATATGCTTGTACATGTATGTGTAGTGTGACTTAAGTGTAAATAGAAGTATATATATATATATATATATATATATATATATATATATATATATATATATATATATATATTTTTTTTTATTTTTTTTTATTATCACACCGGCCGATTCCCACCAAGGCAGGGTGGCCCGAAAAAGAAAAACTTTCACCATCATTCACTCCATCACTGTCTTGCCAGAAGGGTGCTTTACACTACAGTTTTTAAACTGCAACATTAACACCCCTCCTTCAGAGTGCAGGCACTGTACTTCCCATCTCCAGGACTCAAGTCCGGCCTGCCGGTTTCCCTGAATCCCTTCATAAATGTTACTTTGCTCACACTCCAACAGCACGTCAAGTATTAAAAACCATTTGTCTCCATTCACTCCTATCAAACACGCTCACGCATGCCTGCTGGAAGTCCAAGCCCCTCGCACACAAAACCTCCTTTACCCCCTCCCTCCAACCCTTCCTAGGCCGACCCCTACCCCGCCTTCCTTCCACTACAGACTGATACACTCTTGAAGTCATTCTGTTTCGCTCCATTCTCTCTACATGTCCGAACCACCTCAACAACCCTTCCTCAGCCCTCTGGACAACAGTTTTGGTAATCCCGCACCTCCTCCTAACTTCCAAACTACGAATTCTCTGCATTATATTCACACCACACATTGCCCTCAGACATGACATCTCCACTGCCTCCAGCCTTCTCCTCGCTGCAACATTCATCACCCACGCTTCACACCCATATAAGAGCGTTGGTAAAACTATACTCTCATACATTCCCCTCTTTGCCTCCAAGGACAAAGTTCTTTGTCTCCACAGACTCCTAAGTGCACCACTCACTCTTTTTCCCTCATCAATTCTATGATTCACCTCATCTTTCATAGACCCATCCGCTGACACGTCCACTCCCAAATATCTGAATACGTTCACCTCCTCCATACTCTCTCCCTCCAATCTGATATTCAATCTTTCATCACCTAATCTTTTTGTTATCCTCATAACCTTACTCTTTCCTGTATTCACCTTTAATTTTCTTCTTTTGCACACCCTACCAAATTCATCCACCAATCTCTGCAACTTCTCTTCAGAATCTCCCAAGAGCACAGTGTCATCAGCAAAGAGCAGCTGTGACAACTCCCACTTTGTGTGTGATTCTTTATCTTTTAACTCCACGCCTCTTGCCAAGACCCTCGCATTTAC
Organism: Cherax quadricarinatus; assembly: GCF_038502225.1. Taxonomy (NCBI): domain Eukaryota; kingdom Metazoa; phylum Arthropoda; class Malacostraca; order Decapoda; family Parastacidae; genus Cherax; species Cherax quadricarinatus. Next base: position 3,767,773 of record NC_091371.1, on the reverse strand, counting down.
TTCTCTTACAACCCCATCTATAAATATATTAAACAACCACGGTGACATCACACATCCTTGTCTAAGGCCTACTTTTACTGGGAAAAAATTTCCCTCTTTCCTACATACTCTAACTTGAGCCTCACTATCCTCGTAAAAACTCTTCACTGCTTTCAGTAACCTACCTCCTACACCATACACTTGCAACATCTGCCACATTGCCCCCCTATCCACCCTGTCATACGCCTTTTCCAAATCCATAAATGCCACAAAGACCTCTTTAGCCTTATCTAAATACTGTTCACTTATATGTTTCACTGTAAACACCTGGTCCACACACCCCCTACCTTTCCTAAAGCCTCCTTGTTCATCTGCTATCCTATTCTCCGTCTTACTCTTAATTCTTTCAATTATAACTCTACCATACACTTTACCAGGTACACTCAACAGACTTATCCCCCTATAATTTTTGCACTCTCTTTTATCCCCTTTGCCTTTATACAAAGGAACTATGCATGCTCTCTGCCAATCCCTAGGTACCTTACCCTCTTCCATACATTTATTAAATAATTGCACCAACCACTCCAAAACTATATCCCCACCTGCTTTTAACATTTCTATCTTTATCCCATCAATCCCGGCTGCCTTACCCCCTTTCATTTTACCTACTGCCTCACGAACTTCCCCCACACTCACAACTGGCTCTTCCTCACTCCTACAAGATGTTATTCCTCCTTGCCCTATACACGAAATCACAGCTTCCCTATCTTCATCAACATTTAACAATTCCTCAAAATATTCCTTCCATCTTCCCAATACCTCTAACTCTCCATTTAATAACTCTCCTCTCCTATTTTTAACTGACAAATCCATTTGTTCTCTAGGCTTTCTTAACTTGTTAATCTCACTCCAAAACTTTTTCTTATTTTCAACAAAATTTGTTGATAACATCTCACCCACTCTCTCATTTGCTCTCTTTTTACATTGCTTCACCACTCTCTTAACTTCTCTCTTTTTCTCCATATACTCTTCCCTCCTTGCATCACTTCTACTTTGTAAAAACTTCTCATATGCTAACTTTTTCTCCCTTACTACTCTCTTTACATCATCATTCCACCAATCGCTCCTCTTCCCTCCTGCACCCACTTTCCTGTAACCACAAACTTCTGCTGAACACTCTAACACTACATTTTTAAACCTACCCCATACCTCTTCGACCCCATTGCCTATGCTCTCATTAGCCCATCTATCCTCCAATAGCTGTTTATATCTTACCCTAACTGCCTCCTCTTTTAGTTTATAAACCTTCACCTCTCTCTTCCCTGATGCTTCTATTCTCCTTGTATCCCATCTACCTTTTACTCTCAGTGTAGCTACAACTAGAAAGTGATCTGATATATCTGTGGCCCCTCTATAAACATGTACATCCTGAAGTCTACTCAACAGTCTTTTATCTACCAATACATAATCCAACAAACTACTGTCATTTCGCCCTACATCATATCGTGTATACTTATTTATCCTCTTTTTCTTAAAATATGTATTACCTATAACTAAACCCCTTTCTATACAAAGTTCAATCAAAGGGCTCCCATTATCATTTACACCTGGCACCCCAAACTTACCTACCACACCCTCTCTAAAAGTTTCTCCTACTTTAGCATTCAAGTCCCCTACCACAATTACTCTCTCACTTGGTTCAAAGGCTCCTATACATTCACTTAACATCTCCCAAAATCTCTCTCTCTCCTCTGCATTCCTCTCTTCTCCAGGTGCATACACGCTTATTATGACCCACTTCTCGCATCCAACCTTTACTTTAATCCACATAATTCTTGAATTTACACATTCATATTCTCTTTTCTCCTTCCATAACTGATCACTTAACATTACTGCTACCCCTTCCTTTGCTCTAACTCTCTCAGATACTCCAGATTTAATCCCATTTATTTCCCCCCACTGAAACTCTCCTACCCCCTTCAGCTTTGTTTCGCTTAGGGCCAGGACATCCAACTTCTTTTCATTCATAACATCAGCAATCATCTGTTTCTTGTCATCCGCACTGCATCCACGCACATTTAAGCAACCCAGTTTTATAATATATATATATATACATATATATATATATATATACATGTATGTATATATATATATATATATATATTATATAATGTGTATGCATACACATGTAAAAATTGAGTTTATTTTTTTTATTGAGTAATTTATATGTGGTGCTTTCTTTAAATCAAATTATGAAAGATATTTCTCCTTGGTGATTCACACTGGGGCGGCTGTGTGGTTTATGCTTATGGTCCAACATGAGAAATTAAACATTTCTTTCTACACGACGTAAACAGACTAGCTCCATCTATAACATTTATTAGCGAATTTAAGCAAAATAACTTACTGCCATTTTTAGGCATCATAATTGCTAAGAGGAAACAATAATTAATAATAAACATACAACAAAAGCCAACCAGTATCTCTACCTATGGGTGCTGTTATTCGTCGGATCAGAAATATGATACATGCCGCTGACAACTGTGATTAGACACGTGAGGAAACACTTAGGATCTAATTCACTCCAAAAATTAGGCATAATATGGGAGGCCATGAGCTGGGTAGCGTATACTGTAGTTGTGGGTTGGAGTTGCTATAGATGTCATCTGGCTACACTGTCGCTACATAGAAAGGGTGAACTGGCAATGATTTCTTTTGTCAGATTCTGTGTAAAATTAGAAGAGAGTTCATTCTTCTTTTTATTCTTCTCTCTTTTGTCCCTAATTAACGACTGGTGCAACTCCACTACGTGCCTCAACATTTTTTTTTCGAAGCAAGAATGTCTTAAATTCTTTATTATAAACAACTCGTAATGATCTAGCTGTGATCTCCTGGTATCTATGTAGTTTCCAAGACCTTGAACTGTGATCTTTTGAGTCGTAGATCCTGAACTTCACTTTTAATCTTCTGATCCTAAGATCCTGAGCTCCTGTGATCTTCTGATCCTAAGATCCTGAGCACCTATGATCTTCTGATCCTAAGATATTGAGATCCTCTGATCCTAAGATCCTGAGCTCCTCCTCCGATATCTAGTTTCTGTATCGTTCTTGTTTATTTCCATTAAGTTCATATTTCAGCACTGGTATATTCACCTTAAGTGATTGTTTCCTGTCTATATTTTTCAGTACCGATAAATCCACTACAATAACTGTTGTATTCTTGTCTACATTTTCCAGGTCGTTTCTTGACGCTGGTAAATCCAGTACAAAAATTAATTAATTCCTGTCTACGTTCCCCATTTTTCATCTTTATTCTATATTATGACAACGAAACTACTGTTTTCTCCATGTTTCTTCTGAGTTTCGTCCTTCACATTATTCTCCTCTCCTGATCACTCGTAGTTTTATTTACTATTTCTTACACACGTAACAAATCAACTTTCAGTTCATCGTTGTCGTCTTTATTTACCCAGTGTTTAATTCATTTAATAATGCCACTTCCAGTGGTGAGTTTTTTTTTTCCAATTTTCGCTCCCATTCTAATTTTTATATTCTCTTATATCATTTACGTTTATTTTCCCTGATAATTCGCTTGAGTTTCACTTTAAATTGCATTTCTCTTTACCTGCGTCACCTTCCCTGTGTAACATAATAAAACTACTAATACTACTACTATTACTACTACTACTAATAATAATAAAATTCTCCATAGTTGGAAATATTTATTTTGTTGTGTGTGTGTGTACGTACATGTGTTAACAGTTGCGACAGGTGCTCACACACGAGCATAAGTACGTATGCAAGAGTTGTGTGGATGGATGGTTGGGGAGATGGATGGGACTGGGGGGGGGGAGGGAGGACGGGGATAGGGAGTAAGAAGAGGGAGTGAACCCGTGTTTATTCCTGCCTTCTTCAACACCTGTGACTCAACACCTGCTTTAAACGAGTTATTGACTGGCTGGCTGGAGTACCAACACCTGCCGACAGCCAGCCATGTGCGTCAGTCATGTACATCCCTCAGCCATGTGCATCATTCAGCCATGATGAAGTCCCAGGTGGGCGAAACGTTTTCACAATAAAATGTCATAACCCTTGTACATCAACCACCCATCCTTGTACATCAACCACCCATCCTTGTACGTCAACCACCCATCCTTGTACGTCAACCAACCATTCTTGTACATCAACCACCCATCCTTGTACATCAACCACCCATCCTTGTACATCAACCACCCATCCTTGTACGTCAACCAACCATTCTTGTACATCAACCACCCATCCTTGTACATCAACCACCCATATTTTTACATCAACCACCCATCCTTGTATATCAACCACCCATCCTTGTATATCAACCACCCATATTTGTACATCAACCACCCATATTTGTACATCAACCACCCATCCTTGTACGTCAACCACCCATCCTTGTACGTCAACCACCCATCTTTGTACGTCAACCACCCATCCTTTTACATCAACCACTCATCCTCGTACATCAACCACCCATCCTCGTACATCAACCACCCATCCTTGTACATCAACCACCATCCTTGTACATCAACCACCCATCCTTGTACATCAACCACCCATCCTTGTACATCAACCACCCATCCTTGTACATCAACCACCCATCCTTGTACATCAACCACCCATCCTTGTACATCAACCACCCATCCTTGTACATCAACCACCCATCCTTGTACATCAACCACCATCCTTGTACATCAACCACCCTTCCTTGTACATCAACCACCCATCCTTGTACATCAACCACCCTTCCTTGTACATCAACCACCCATCCTTGTACATCAACCACCCTTCCTTGTACATCAACCACCCATCCTTGTACATCAACACCCATCCTTGTACATCAACCACCCATCCTTGTACATCAACCACCCATCCTTGTACATCAACCACCCATCCTTGTACATCAACCACCCATCCTTGTACATCAACCACCCATCCTTGTACATCAACCACCCATCCTTGTACATCAACCACCATCCTTGTACATCAACCACCCATCCTTGTACATCAACCACCCATCCTTGTACATCAACCACCCTTCCTTGTACATCAACCACCCATCCTTGTACATCAACCACCCATCCTTGTACATCAACCACCATCCTTGTACATCAACCACCCATCCTTGTACATCAACCACCCATCCTTGTACATCAACCACCCATCCTTGTACATCAACCACTCATCCTTGTACATCAACCACCCTTGTACATCAACCACCCATCCTTGTACATCAACCACCATCCTTGTACATCAACCACCATCCTTGTACATCAACCACCTATGCATTTGCATAAATGTTCTAGAAATCAGAAAAACTGACAAGTCACTTGTGCAACAATTAGTTATCTTTATTCTGGAAACCTTACTAGAATACAGATACGCAAATGTTGCACAAATCTCCCATATATCACCCATGTACGTACACCCACGATAAACCCATATACGTCAAGCAAGACATGTGCGTCAACCAGGCGCGTGAACTAGCAGTGTACACCAGCCAGGGAGTCGCCAGGCAGAAGCCCGGGTTACTAAAATATACACTACTAATAGATTAAGTTCATCTACTGCAGATTTTAAGTGCCAAGAAAATGATGTAATAAGTCGCTATTTAAATTATATCAGGAGGGGCAAAAAGGGCAATTATGAGAGAGGTAATGAAGGTAATTATGAGAGAGGTAATGAGGGGAGATTAGATGGTATCAGCCACCTCGCTGATTACATAATACGCATACGAGACGTATGCAGATACGCTTATACGCTGATACGTATCATACAGATATTATTATTTATTCCACAAAGAGAAACAAACTTACGACGATGTTTCGGTCAGACCTGGACCATTAACTAGTGAGAAACTACATTATCATTATTATTATTATTATTATTATTATTATTATTATTATTATTATTATTATTATTATTATTATTATTATTATTTTCTTCTTGATTCGAGGAACTGGACTTATAATCACTTTCCTCGGAATGTTTTTCATGGGGACGCAGCTATACGCATGTTACACATGTAAGATACGCACACTTTATATCACCAGGAGAAGCGTTAAGTTCATGACGCCTGCGGTTATGAACTTAATACTCTGCGTTCGGTGACTATACGCAGTGATGCTGAGATATATACGCAGTGTTATGGTGTATATATGAAGTGTTACGGTGAATATGTAGTGCTACGGTGATATGCAGTGTTACGGTTATATGCAGAGTTACGGTGATATGTAGTTACGGAGATATGTAGTTACGGAGATATAGTACTACGGTGATATGCAGTGTTACGGTGATATGCAGTTATGGTGATATGCAGTGTTTTGATATGTAGTGTTACGGTGAATATAGTGTTATGGTGATATGCAGTGTTTCGGTGATATGCAGTGTTATGGTGATATGCAGTGTTTCGGTGATATGCAGTGTTTCGGTGATATGCAGTGTTATGGTGATGTGCAATGTCATGGTGATATGCAGTGTTACGGGGATATGTAGTGTTACGGTAATATGCAGTGTTACAGTGACTATAAGCACTAGGAGTAGTTTTATGACTTGACGTGCTGTTGGAGTGTGAGCAGGGTAACATTTATAAAGGGTATTCAGAGAAGCCCGTTAGCCGGACTTGAGTCCTGGAGATTTGAGGTGGAGGTGGGGATGTTGAGGTTTTGAAGGTTACCTGAGATGTTATGTCGGCACACTTCTGGCAAGACACTGGATGAATAAATGATGGTAAAAGTGTTTTTGTTGTAAGGGTCACAGCTAATGTGTATGATATATATATATATATATATATATATATATATATATATATATATATATATATATATATTTGTAAAGTGAACAACTGTCCATGAATCAACAGAAATCTGGACAGGAAACTAAACCAAGGCTTTGTGATTTGTGGTTCCCATGCTGTGTCATCTTAATACACACTGGTCTTCTAGGAGGAAATTTCTGCAACCTCCACTGTGTGTACTATGTTGTATTGGTTACCACCACAACCACGGAAATCTGATACCTTTAAATATTTACGCTTGAAATCGATATACTCATTAAGTGCTTAAAGTAGGAGTGAACGTAGGATTGTTCAGTGTAGGATTTACCAGTCAGAGGATCACCCTCCACTTCCCTCTCCAGTTCTCTCTTTCCTCACTGAAAGTCAAGCACTAAAACTTTAACTGGTCCTTTGGGGAATTATGCAGTGTGTTTCCTCAAGGAGAAAGGTTTCTGGCTCACCGAAACCATCAGAAACCCAAGAGCTGCCACCTTTCTCATCCAGCGCCTCAGTGTGCCGATTCAGAGGGTAAATACCCGCAGTATCTTGGATTCCCAGCCTGGATCTCAGGAGCTGGAGGAGCTCCTCAACTTGAATTAAATTGCCATATATTTTTTTTTTAAGTCTTCATACGTTAAGTCCTCAAAAAGCTGCACCAATAAACAAATAATATAACAATATGGAGCAATAGAAGAAAATACTCAAACAACTTCCAGGAAAATTCAAGATTTTTTCCTAGAAGCCATTTAATTGACCACGAAATTTGTGTCATTACAATTTACAGGTTTAGCCTACTTATATATATATATATATATATATATATATATATATATATATATATGTCGTGCCGAATAGGCAGAATTTGCGATCTTGGCTTAAATAGCAACGCTCATCTTGCCATATAGGACAAGTGAAAATTTATGTATGCAATAATTTCGCCAAAATCATTCTGAACCTAAAGAAAAAAATATTTTTCATAGTGTTTGTTTAGTATTAAATTATTGTAAACAAATCTAAAATATATTTTGTTGGGTTAGGCTAAAATAAATTGTTCTTGTTATAACAAGGTTAGGTAAGTTTTCTAAGATTCTTTTGGTGCAAAATTAAAAATTTTTACATTAACATTAATGGAAAAAATATATCTTTAAACATATAAAAGAAAATTTCAGAAAGGACTTAATTTTAAATGAGTTCTTGCTAATTGACCAGTTTTACATATTCGGCACGACATATATATATATATGTATATATATATATATATATATGTATATATATATATGTATATATATATATGTATATATATATATATGTATATATATATATATATATATATATATATATATATATATATTAGTATTTCCTCTTGCAATAGATATAAATTCTGTCTTTATGGAGATGAGGATGACAAGAGATTTTTTATTGCCAATAATAACTATGGTAGGGCAAGGCAAAGTAGAGTAATAAGGTCTCTCGACAGGGACAGCCTAACATGACATGGACCGCTTATCCGGTAGCCAGAGTGAAAGACATACCAGTTGACAATATAATTCGCTTTTAATGTCCCTAACGAGGAGTTACTGTAGGAACACCCGGCTAGGAAGAGATACCTGGTGAGATAACTTGTGACTGCTATACTTCTCTTCTTCTTCTGCCTCTTACTTCAAGAATGTAATTTGCATTGTTAGGTGTGTGTATCTCAGTGTACATACACAGAAGTGTGTATCTCTGTATATACAGACAGAAGTGTGTATCTCTCAGTGTATATACATCGAGAAATGTGTATCTCTGTGTATATACACCGAGAAATATGTATTCTCAGTGCACGTACGACGAGAAACGAATATCTCTCAGTGTATATATACTGAGAAGTGCGAATCTCCGTGTATATTCTAAGTTTTTTCTTTTATCCTTGTTGAAGTTGCACAAGTGTCTTAACTTTCATCTTGTCGGTATTGTATACTTGTCTTGTACAATTTATCCTTGTAGAGCATAACATAAGAACTGGTTTTACGTGGCAGGTCCTCACATCCTACTGATTATATGCGGCAGGTCCTCATATCCTGATTATTATAATCAAAAAGAAGCGCTAAACCACAAGGGCTATACATCCTACTGATTATACGTGGCAGGTCCTCACATTCTACTGGTTATACGTGGCAGGTTCTCACATCCTACCGATTATACGTGGCAGGTTCTCACATCCTACTGATTATACGTGGCAGGTTCTCACATCCTACTGATTATACGTGGCAGGTTCTCACATCCTACTGATTATACGTGGCAGGTTCTCACATCCTACTGATTATATGTGGCAGGTCCTCACATCCTACTGATTATACGTGGCAGGTTCTCACATCCTACTGATTATACGTGGCAGGTTCTCACATCCTACTGATTATACGTGGCAGGTTCTCACATCCTACTGATTATATGTGGCAGGTCCTCATATCCTACTGATCATATGTGGAACGTTCTCGTATCCTACTGATTATACGTAGCAGGTCCTCGTATCCTACTGATCATGTGTAGCAGGTTCTCATATCCTACTGATTATACGTGGCAGGTTCTCATATCCTACTGATTATACGTGGCAGGTCCTAATATCCTACTGATCAAATGTGGCAGGTCCTCACATCCTACTGATTATACGTGGCAGGTCCTCACATTCTACTAATGATACGTGGCAGGTCCTCACATTCTACTAATGATACGTGGCAGGTCCTCACATTCTACTGATTATACGTGGCAGATCCTCACATTCTACTGATTATACGTGGCAGGTCCTCACATTCTACTGATTATACGTGGCAGGTCCTCACATTCTACTGATTATACGTGGCAGGTCCTCATACCCTACACACTTGACTGTTGAACATGTGTTACGCAGCCTTAATGACACTCGTGAATATTCGATAGACTTTGAACTCAATTAACCAGTCTGTCAAACTTTCACTGTCAGAAACCTCTTGTACGAAGATACACAGAAGGCACTGAATATGCTCTCTCTGCTTACATTTAGATTTTGTCGCCGAAGTGGCTAGCTTACTGCACAGGAGGAACTAGGCCCCAAGAGAAGTTAAGTAGAGTTCTTCTAGTTTTATGTCAATAGTTGTCTTATTATCATTAATAAAATGCCTTGATATATCGCTTAAGTTGTGATGCTGTTTATCTCTACATTCCTCATTAAGTGGACAATCAAGAACATAGTGTTCAAGAAAGCGATCATAGAGCACTTTGTCTGATCATTGTCTGTGCGTCTACCAAACTGCCAGAAGTATTTGTAACGAAGCTGAAACCGACATGTTGGTTACTCCATCAGTCATTACAGTTACTCCGGAGGAAAACGTACTTATCTACGATTATGTCATCAAGGTGAATAATTGATTTACTCAGGCTCCTAAATGCATTCCAGTGACATTCACTGGACACAGTTATAACTGTATCCAGCTTCTTTGAGCATGTTGTTAGAGTCATTATGTGAGTGTTCACTGATGACAAAACTTGGAAGCCTAAAATCTGGAAAGGCGGAGAATTAGGGAAAATATAATTGAAATGAATAGGAAACTTGAATAAACAAGAGATATAAATAACATGGTGAAATATTTAATAGGGAGACGACTCCCAGTAATGGATTCAAATTGGAGAAATTTAGATTTAGAAAGGATATACTGTAAATGAGTGGAGCAAACTCCCCAGCAGCGTTAGTGAAGCGAGAATTTAGCGTAGCGTGGTGATAGGGTCTTTCATGAGGGCGCTGACGATTTGTAGTAATGGAGAAAATTTCTGAATAGAAGTCGCGTACTATACATTGTAAATATTTTTCTCACTCTGCTGTATCCTTTACACGCAATATTCCAATATTAGCGTAAGGCTGACACAATACACAACAGTGCTGCAACACAGAAGTACGAAAAGACTCTTGGGGTATGGAGAGATTGGATCTAGTAGCGATTAGCGAAGAGGCGGGACCAGGAGCCAAGACTCAACCCCAGCAACCACAAATAGGTGAGTACAGGATACAAAACACAGGTAAATACCAGGATCACTGACAACACAGCTTCCTCCGTGTTACGAATACTCGTCATAGACGTGGCAAGAGTCACCATCAAGACCACGAGGGACTTCATAAGGATTGTCACAACTAAAGTGGAACCATTGTTTTAACAGCACGCCATGTGGAGGGCGTGATCAATTCTATATAGGGAAAACTGCCAGGAGTCTTCCGATGCGACTGCAGAAACAAATAAGCCTGTATAGTGGACTCGTTAATGCTTTCGTCCATCACCGGGACTCTCACACTCATCTCGTGAGGTGGGTCAGAGTAACACTTAGAATTATGAAAATGACAAGATCAATTGCGCGCACGCGCGCGCACACATACACACACACACACACACACAACTTTCATCATTCAACACTTTCACCATCACTCATAATCACTGTCTTTGCAGAGGCGCTCAGATACGACAGCTTAGATGTCCCTGCCAATATCCCAAACACCTCCTTTAAAGTGCAGGCATTATACTTCCCATTTCCGGGACTCAAGTCCGGCTAACCGGTTTCCCTGAATCCCTTCGCAAATTATTACCCTTCTCACACTCCAACAGATCGTCAGATCCCAAAATCCATTCGTCCACTAACACCCTCACGCACGCTTGCTGGAAGTCCAAGCCCCTCGCCCACAAAACCTCCTTTACCCCTTCCCTCAACCTTTTCGGGGACGTTTCCCTACCCCGCCTTCCTTCTCGTACCGATTTATACGCTCTCCAAGTCATTCTACTTTGAGCCATTCTCTCTAAATGACCAAACCACCTCAACAAACCCTCTTCAGCCCTCTGACTAATACCTTTATTAACTCCACACCTTCTTCTAATTTCCACACTGCGAATTCTCTGCATAATATTTACACCACACATTGCCCTTAAACAGGATATCTCCACTGCCTTCAGCCTCCTCCTCGCTGCAACATTTACAACCCAAGCTTCACACCCATATAAGAGTGTTGCTACCACTATACTCTCGTACATTCCCTTCTTTGCCTTTATACATAAAGAAATATTTCTTCAGAATTAGGGTGGTCAGGAAGTGAAATGAATTGGATGAAAGAGTGGAGGTAGATTCCATTCGCTACTTTAACAAAAATTATAAGAGGGCCCAGTTAAGAAGCTATGTCAGGAACTGTGAATCAACCCTTGCAATAACAAAATTGTGTTGAAAGCCTATCGACTACACTAAGACCATTAAGGCTGCATTTCATCTGTACGTCTAGTGAGGGATTGAAAAAACTCTGGAGTATCTTACACCTTAAATTATACACTTCAGAGCTTAAACCCATCGAAAATATAGATTATTTTTTTACACATACGGTGTGTACTCGCCTATATGTGGTTGCAAGGGTCGTAGTACAGCACCTGGCCCCATCTCTTCGTTGGTCGCCACTAGGTCCACTCTCTCTCGCGGCTCAAAGAGCCTTATCGTACCTCTTCTTAAAGCTATGTATGAATCCCGCCTCTAGTGGTGTGTGTGTGTGTATGTAGGTATGTAATCAGTAAATGTTGTGACTGGGTCCCTGCAGACCTCCAAACTTTTACAAAAACTAATTCCATGTTCACTGCTGCAGTCTCTCATTAATTATATTATAATAATACACACACACTAGATTAAATGCCTCTATTAACAGTTGTAGTAATATTAGTATATTTTTGTAATGACTTTTTTCTCTTCGTTGTGCTATTAACACGGTAGAAAAAAATATAAAAGTATCAGATTTGCCATTTATAATTTACAATAATGTAATAATACAATAAAATAATTGAGAATAATTAATATTATCCTTTCGATATAAAATTATAGTAATTATTACTATTTAAGGTAAATAATATATAGAAGAGTGAGACACTTGTGCAGTCCTTGACTTCATCAGTCCTGTTTAGAGAATATTTACTGGAGACGGTGAAAGGCGTGAAATAAGTCATTCCGGGTGATCAGTCCTCACTTAAACTACTTATCAATATTGAGTTTAACAGTGAGGTTGTATCAGTCTGGGTTCTACTCTTGTACATACGGTTACTTTATTATCGTCGTTGCTAGACAGACGACTGGTAACTGTCAGCAGGGCTTCCATGGTCTAGCTTGAGAGTCTCTATGTTACTGTAGTCTTAATATTTGTTGTATGTGAATATATCTCTCAACCCTATATCCAATTTAATTATATGAAAGACGGGTATATGTGAGCCGAAACGTTGCACAACGCAAACCGAGGAACAATTACTGATGTGGTGTGAAACACGTACTGGAGGGACAGTGCTGATGGATCTCACATGTAGTGAACATGTCCTCCCGTACAGGAATAGTACAGCATCCAGCACGATGCTGAATCATAATGACCAACCATATTGAGATAAACTTCTGGAGTTTTATTTATTCATATATATATATATATATATATTATATATATATATATATATATATATATATATATATATATATATATGTATATATATATATATATATATATATATATATATAGGTAGTAGGTTGGTAGACAGCAACCGCCCAGGGAGGTACTACCGTCCTGCCAAGTGAGTGTAAAACGAAAGCCTGTAATTGTTTTACATGATGGTAGGATTGCTGGTGTCCTTTTTTCTGTCTCATGAACATGCAAGATTTCAGGTACGTCTTGCTACTTCTACTTACACTTAGGTCACACTACACATACATGTACAAGCACATATATACACACCCCTCTGGGTTTTCTTCTATTTTCTTTCTAGTTCTTATTCTTGTTTATTTCCTCTTATCTCCATGGGGAAGTGGAACAGAATTCTTCCTCCGTAAGCCATGCGTGTTGTAAGAGGCGACTAAAATGCCGGGAGCAAGGGGCTAGTAACCTCTTCTCCTGTATATATTACTAAATGTAAAAGGAGAAACTTTCGTTTTTCCTTTTGGGCCACCCCGCCTCGGTGGGATACGGCCGGTGTGTTGAAAGAAAGAATATATATATATATATATTTATATTTCCCGAGAAAGTGAGCTATGGAGCCACATTGCGGTTGGCCTCAAAAAACAAATGAAGGTCAACCAAGGTGCGAAAAGGCCAAAATGAACTTTCAAGTTCAAACCTAGTAACCCTACACTAGACCCGCATGGGCCGTCATATTCATTCAGAAGATGAAACAATCTGCAGTCGACAGATTCCACTCCCAGTATCGTATGTTGTATTTTTCGTCCTATTTTCATGCTTGCAATGGCCCGAGGGAGTGGAGGGTGGGGAGAGAGCCTTCTGCAGATAGCCTGCAAATAGCCTCTGCTACCTGCCTTTCCCATGTGCTTTTTTGTATTCTCTCTCTCTCTCTCTCTATCTATCTATCTCTCTTTACAAGCGGTTTTACAAGGCTAGATTAAGGTTCCTAATTTGATTTATAAGCTAAGAGCTGTTACCTACATCAGCTTATTTGAAAGCATTTTAATTATGAGACATACAAATATGGAACAGGATGAAATTGGAGACTCTCTCTCTCTCTCTCTCTCTCTCTCTCTCTCCATCGCTCCCTTTCGTCCCCGTTTCTCTCTATCTCACACCTCCGTTCTTCCTACCTGATGCGTACGCATACAGTGGCTGCATCACCTCACCTCTTGCGTACGCACCACCCAATCACCATCCCTCCATAAATCACTTTCTTCTGCAGCCATAGTGAAGACTAATGCAGTCAGATACCTTCACTCACGTTTGATCTCGAAGACGTATCGTTGAATTGCCAAGACAATATATCTGTCTTACGTATTTTTCAGTGCTGCCAACACCACAAGGAGCTCTACCTCCACTGGGTAGGGATGGAAGGGGTATGGGGCAGGGCGTGCCCCTCAGTGCTGCCAACAGATACATAAATAACACAACATATTAAGGTAATACCGCTATTATAAACGGAAGAATCGCCGATGATCTGGAAATTGCAGGTGGCGAGGTACACAAAAATTACAAAAACCTTCCATTAATTGCCTCATTTTGGGGGGGAATTTTCTGTAAGGAATGCGTCATTAATTTGGATATAATGAGAGGTGATGACAGAAGGCCGCTATATTAAAGGAAGACTAATTATTGCAATATACTCCCGGCCAGTAATTAATAAGGATAAACATCGGCTGTTGCATGAATTATGCAATTATAATTACGGTAATTATGATGAGGCCTGATCGGCCGCACCTCGATTAACTTTCTTTTTGTGATAGCATCGTGCGGGACTCTGGACCTTTTAGGAGGAGGAGGAGGGTGCCTTTGATGCTAGTGTGGGGAGCACTCTTGATCCAAGGAATAGAAGCTACCTCTCCCCCCCCCTTTGATCAAATTTATCTGTCGTCCATTTTCCAAGAGCTGCTTGGTTCCTACGGATTTAGCGCTTTCATTAAGTGCTGTCAAAACTGTAGCTTGCCATAATTAGAGCTGTCTGCCGCGTCGAGTCCCAGTGTCCACCCCGTGGCCTCACAGTGGCCACCCCGTGGCCTCACATTGGCCTCACAGTGGCCACCCCGTGGCCTCACATTGGCCTCACAGTGGCCACAGTAGTCACACAGTGGCCATGTAGTTGCCATCAGTCGCTAATAACCATTTGATTAATATGAAAACTGCATCATACCCAGTTTTAGGGCGCACTAGATGATACATGGTCAGTGTTGTGGCACACTTGATACATGGTCAGTATTGTGGCACACTTTGTGACACATGGTCAGTCTTGTGGCACCCTTGGTACATGGTCAGTATTGTGGCACACTTTGTGACACATGGTCAGTCTTGTGGCACCCTTGGTACATGGTTAGTATTGTGGCACACTTGATACATGGTCAGTATTGTGACACATGGTCAGTCTTGTGGCACCCTTGATACATGGTCAGTCTTGTTTCACACTAGATGACACATGGTCAGTCTTGTTTCACACTACATGACACATGGTCAGTATTGTGGCACACTTGATACATGGTCAGTATTGTGACACATGGTCAGTCTTGTGGCACCCTTGATACATGGTCAGTCTTGTTTCACACTACATGACACATGGTCAGTCTTGTTTCACACTACATGACACATGGTCAGTCTTGTTTCACACCTGATGACACATGATCGGTCTTGTGGCACTCTTGATGACACATGGTCAGTGTTCACTGGAGCATGTATCAAGTTGGTCACTGAGTCAGGTCTTGGCTCTTACTTTCAGTTACCAGATCATATTTTGTGATATACAAGGAAACACGAGCGAAATTTACCGGCATTATTTCTCAGTTCACAGCAGGAGTGAAACCTGCATACACAGTGTGTGTGTGTGTGTGTGTGTGTGTGTGTGTGTGTGTGTGTGTGTGTGTGTGTGTGTGTACTCACCTATTTGTACTCACCTATTTGTGGTTACAGGGGTCGAGTCACAGCTCCTGGCCCCGCCTCTTCGCTGTGTGTGTGTGTGTGTGTGTGTGTGTGTGTGTGTGTGTTCTGATTTTGATGCTATTGCAGTAAATAGGTTAATAAATGTTGTATATATTTTCTTTATCATTACGATATTATGCTATTATCATTTCTTTTAACAATTTTCAGTTTTCGTAATTTTTTTCTTATTTTTTTCCTGGAGAATTATTGTGTAGCAGATGTGTTGTGTATATTCCTGCGTCAACCTTCTCAACTAACTTACAATGAAGAATAAAACTCCCAGTACCGCGGCTGAAACTCTAAAGAGGAAACTTCAGACGATGTTTCGGTCCTGCTGGACCATTGACAAGTGTCTATAACCGAGTGAAATATTTAAAAAAATTCCTTCTCATTTTGAGAACCATGAATTATTTTGATAAATAATTCGTTCATTCTGGCCTCATTTTTCTCCAAGTATTGAATACATGTGATATACTTTCGGAAATTTCATTTCTCCCGTGAGATATAAGAGATAATAACTAACGTAATAGTAACTCCAGATCTGCAGGAATAAAACATTTGCAGCTGCAGTTAAACTGTTGATGGGTCTGACTGTATCCTCACGGCCCTAGTGACGTCTCACAGTTCAGGCTGACGCGCTACACACAGTAACTATATGGGACTATATCATAGTCCTATATTTTGACTATCATACAGCGCAATGCGGATGTTGCCACAATGTAACACCCCTATAGAACAGTGTAGCAACACTCTGAGGGTGTTGCGACAATGTAACTGTCATACAGAATAGTGTAGCAACACACTGTTAGTTCTTCCACATTGTAACTTTCATAAAACACACTGCGGTGTTCCCGCAATGTTACTTTCATATAATATCATAGCAACACACCGCAGGTGTTCCACAATCTATCATATGGAATAGTGCAGTAACACACTAGTGTTTCTACAATATAACTGTCATATAGAATAGAATAGTAACACACTGCTGGTGCTCCCACAATGCCATATCATACAGAATAGTGTAGCAACACACTGTGGGTGTTCTCATAATGTAACTATCATACAGACCCCTGGCAGCAACACACCCTGGGTGTTGTCATGCCAGGGGTAAGTAATGGCCTTCCTAATTACTCATGGCAGAGCTAATTAGTAAATGCCATTTAAGTGGCAACTTAAGTAAATTCTTGACCGTAGTAATGAATTAACCACTTTCCAATAAAAGAAAACCGTTCTCCACTTTATAAGCAACTTAGGTTACTTTCATCTCTTGGTAGCCAGTTCAGTAATATGGTTTAACAAGTTTTGTGAAACCACAGTAAAAGAGCTAATTCTCAAGGGAACCTTTTAAAGTCCAAGTAAAAAGAAAATACTTAAATTTGTTAAAATTAGAGAGAGGGTCTTGAAGTTACTCGATTAATTAATATTTTATCACTAGAATAACTATAATGTCACGGGGGAAAATATATTTAAGAAATTTTAGAAGAGGGAAAAAATACTTGGCGAGTACAAAAATTAAGAATTTGAAGTATACAGTCTTTCAGGATCACTTTGAAGTATACAGTCTTCCAGGATTAATTTGAAGTATACAGTCTTCCAGGATTCACTTAACACTTCATTTTTATGTTCAAACTGTCTTTCACCTCGGCACTTATGTCTCCCACTCAGCCAGGTAACCCATCGGTCTGTCTCCTGTCATAAAACAAACTGGAACCACACAATAGAGCGAACAGTTAATGTGAAAGTCTTACGACTGATAATGTCAAAGGATCTCACCTTAAAGGATAACGAAAGTGTCATTATCACAGTTGTGAGGAAAATGATGCGATGGATGAGAACTTTCAGAACGACGGATGCTGGTTTCTTTCTCGTCACTACAACCCTCTGTCTCTCATCTACATACTCCACCTTCTGATGTGGCAGGACATTTCTTATATCCCCCTTTCTCATTCTAAAACTATAACTAAGAGTTGGTACCATAATCTATCATTTAGAATAATGTAACAACACAAAGATGATCCCATAATGTAACTATCATACAGTACACTGATGTTCTCACAGTATTATCAGAACAATGTAGCAGCACACTGATGGTGACTACAATGTAACTATCATGCACTGATGGTGATCCCACAATGTAACTATCATACACTAATGGTGACCACACAATGTAACTATCATACACTGATGGTGACCACACAATGTATCATACACTGATGGTGATCCCACAATGTAACTATCATACACTGATGGTGACCACTCAATGTGACTCATACACTGATGGTGACCACACAATGTAACTATCATATACTGATGGTTATTAAATAATGTAACTATCATACACTGATGGTGACCACACAATGTAACTATCATACACTGATGGTGACCACACAATGTAACTATCATACAATGATGGTGACCACACAATGTAACTATCATACACTGATGGTTATCAAATAATGTAACTATCATACATTGATGGTGACCACACAATGTATCATACACTGATGGTGATCCCACAATGTAACTATCATACACTGATGGTGATCCCACAATGTAACTATCATACACTGACGGTGATCCAACAATCATATAGAATAGTGTAGCAACACACTTATTGTGATTCCACACTATAAATAACCCAAATTAGCATAACGGTACACTGCAACTTGTGATGGGCTCTTGATCCATGGAAAAAGAATTGCCCTCCCCTTAGTTGGATCAAATTTAATCAACCTGCCATTCCTGAGGCACTGTATAAATATAGTTATAACCCACAACAGTTACATAATTACTGTACTATTCATTATTATATTAATGGGGGAAGCGCAAAGCCCGTAGGGGTAATACAGCGCCTGCGGAATAGGAGTTAATCAAATTTGATCCATGGAAGGGGAGAGTTACTCAAATTTCTCGGATCAAGAGCCCTTTCACCTCAGGATTTAGCACTCTATTACAAGGACATAATTTCAGATGGTTGTCTCTTTATTAAAGATAAAATAAATGACTATATTGACTTTATTACTTAATGTATTAAAGATAATTTTAGAGAAGAGATTAATATGCAGTTAACTGCAGTTGATGTATCATTAATATGTAGTTAATATGTAGTTAACTGCAGTTGATATCTTATTTAATGTGTGTGTGTGTGTGTGTGTGTGTGTGTGTGTGTGTGTGTGTGTGTGTGTGTGTGTGTATGTGTGTGTGTGTGTGTGTGTGTGTGTGTGTGTGTGTGTGTGTGTGTGTGTGTGTGTGTGCGCGCGCGCGCGCGCGTGTGCATGCCTCAAGCATGGTTTCAATTTTTTTTCATTCTCCTCCTGTGTATTCTGTCCTCACAACCGGTTTTTATATCAATGCACCGCGCAGAAACAAGCGGGAATATGAAGAGAAAAATCGCAGTCAGCAGGATTCGAACCTACTACGGGACGATTGGCAAGGTTCCCATGTGACGCTCTTCTCCACTCATCTTGTGAGGTCAGAACATGCAGGAGGAGAATGAAATTGCTTGATATCATGCATGACGCTAACTGATGTGCCAGGACTGGGAAGAATCATGGCTGGTAAACCAGGCTGCCCGGCTTATGTGGCATTTGTAGCTGATTGGAGAAGAGCGTCATTTGGGAACTTTGCCAGTCTTCCTGTAGTGGGTTCGAATCCTGCTGACTGCGATTTTCCTTTGTATAATGAGAAATATTATGAGGTGCCACAGCCATACAAGAGAGAATATATGAACTACTTAACCTAATCTAATCTAACCTATCCTAACGTAATTTAACCTAACCTAAATCTAATTTAGTCTAATCAAAATCTATCCTTACCTAACAAATTAAATCTAATCTAAATCTAACTTAACCTAACCTAAATCTAACTTAACCTAACCTAAAATCTAACTTAATCTAACCTGAAAAATATTAAAAATTTTATCAATAAAAGTTATAATTTTTTAATTTTGTAGACTAACTTTCGTAATTACAGCGAAACTGACCCTTCCAGGGAAGTGTCTTGACGACGCTGAAGGGCTCTTGATCCAAAGAATTGTAGCTAACCTTCCGTTCCTCGGATCAAACCTGATTATCTTTAATTCTCCAAGCTCTATAGGATAGCCGAGTAATACTACTACTATTACTAGTATTACTCCCGCCACTACTACTATTATTAATAATAATTAAAATATAATAAATGTAATAATAATAATGAAATATAATAATAAATAATAATAAATATTAAAACAAAGCTGAATATACGATGTTTATTGGGCGAAATGATGGTCACCGAATGAGTCTGACTGATCAACAGCCTGAGTGATCAGGGTATCCCCCAGGAGACCTGGTCAAGAACCTGGCCACGGGGGCGCTGACCCCCAGAACGTACCTCAGGTTTTCGCAGCTTATCTATCATTTAATAGACCAGTTGAAATTATTTTTAACATAAGATCAAAATTAATATTTTTTAATTTAGCTTATTAATATATTTTATTAACATATAATATTAGACTGATATATTTTACTGATATATATTAATATAAAGAGTAGAAAATAGAAAATGATAAATTGCTAGAAGATGGTAAATTCGAAATAAAAGCAACACGTAGGTTGCGTTAATCTCACGATATCGTAATGATAATCGTAATCGTAATGTTCGAACCGCGGGTTCAAACCCCACCCGTGGTATGGTTAGTTAGCATTACATCAGTAATTCATATAAAGTGGAAAACGAAAAACTTGGTATTTGTCAACATAGTCGACCCTTAAACAACGTCGAAATTTACCTGTTCCAACCCCCCGCGCGGTCGAAAAATCCGTGCGTAACTTTTCACTCTTTAAAAAACTTAATTATTAATGGCCTACTGTGGACCGGAAGCCTTAGCACAAGTAAAGGTGAGAAAGTGGGGTGCCTTAAGGAAGGAAAAATACCTTTCTCAAAGAAAATAAATGGTATAAAATACCGACACAATGGAAACAAACACATATGCAGTTTAATGTGATCCTTTATTGACAACGTTTCGCCCACACAGTGGGCTTTTTCAAGTCACAAACAGATCTACCTGGGTACTCACGTACCTTCCACCCCAGGTAGATCTGTTCGTGACTTGAAAAAGCCCACTGTGTGGGCGAAACGTTGTCAATAAAGAATCACATTAAACTGCATATATGCTTATGTTTCCACCATTCTCAAAGATCACCCCAGATATTAATAGAAACAACTCTATGGGAATCAGAAATACTTCCTGTACAACCCTTACCAATAACATCAATGGTTGATTAACATATTTTGTTGATGTGTTATCTACTGTCATCTTACAATAAACTAGAGAAAGAAAATGTTACGATAATCCTAAGGAGAGAAGATATTTAAAAATTTTGTAATTTAATTACAATACCGTAAATTTCGTCTTTTGTTAACGAGGTGAATCGTCAGTCTATTAGTACCTACGTCAATATTGTCGGTACCTACGTCAATATTGTCGGTACCTACGTCAATATTGTCGGTACCTACGTCAATATTGTCGGTACCTACGTCAATATTGTCGGTACCTACGTCAATATTGTCGGTACCTACGTCAATATTGTCGGTACCTACGTCAATATTGTCGGTACCTACGTCAATATTGTCGGTACCTACGTCAATATTGTCAGTACCTACATCAATATTGCCAGAACCCACATCAATATTGTCAGTACCCACATCAATATTGCCAGTGCCCGCATCAATATTGTCAGTACCCACATCAATATTCTCAGTGCCTACATCAATACTGTCAGTACCCACATCAATATTGTCAATACCCACATCAATATTGTCAGTACCCACATCAATATTGTCAGTACCTACATCAATATTGTCAGTACCCACATCAATATTGTCAGTGCCTACATCAATATTGCCAGTACCCACATCAATATTGTCAGTACCTACATCAATATTGTCAGTACCCACATCAATATTGCCAGTACCCACATCAATATTGTCAGTACCCACATCAAAATTGTCAGTACCTACATCAATATTGTCAGTACCTACATCAATATTGCCAGTACCCACATCAATATTGTCAGTACCTACATCAATATTGTCAGTACCCACATCAATATTGCCAGTACCCACATCAATATTGTCAGTACCCACATCAAAATTGTCAGTACCTACATCAATATTGTCAGTACCTACATCAATATTGCCAGTACCCACATCAATATTGTCAGTACCCACATCAATATTGCCAGTACCCACATCAATATTGCCAGTACCCACATCAATATTGTCAGTACCCACATCAATATTGCCAGTACCCACATCAATATTGTCAGTACCTACATCAATATTGTCAGTACCCACATCAAAATTGTCAGTACCCACATCAATATTGTCAGTACCTACATCAATATTGTCAGTACCCACATCAATATTGTCAGTACCCACATCAAAATTGTCAGTACCCACATCAAAATTGTCAGTACCCACATCAATATTGCCAGTACCTACATCAATATTGCCAGTACCCACATCAATATTGCCAGTACCCACATCAATATTGTCAGTACCCACATCAATATTGTCAGTACCCACATCAATATTGTCAGTACCCACATCAATATTGCCAGTACCCACATCAATATTGTCAGTACCCACATCAATATTGCCAGTACCCACATCAATATTGCCAGTACCCACATCAATATTGCCAGTACCCACATCAATGTTGCCAGTACCCACATCAATATTGTCAGTACCCACATCAATATTGTCAGTACCCACATCAATATTGTCAGTACCCACATCAATATTGTCAGTACCCACATCAATATTGCCAGTACCCACATCAATATT
This sequence comes from Cherax quadricarinatus, assembly GCF_038502225.1. NCBI lineage: Eukaryota > Metazoa > Arthropoda > Malacostraca > Decapoda > Parastacidae > Cherax > Cherax quadricarinatus. The sequence continues at coordinate 3,744,753 of NC_091371.1, read as the reverse complement.
GCAAGTACCCACATCAATATTGCCAGTACCCACATCAATATTGCCAGTACCCACATCAATATTGTCAGTACCCACATCAATATTGTCAGTACCCACATCAATATTGTCAGTACCCACATCAATATTGTCAGTACCCACATCAATATTGCCAGTACCCACATCAATATTGTCAGTACCCACATCAATATTGCCAGTACCCACATCAATATTGCCAGTACCCACATCAATATTGTCAGTACCCACATCAATATTGTCAGTACCCACATCAATATTGCCAGTACCCACATCAATATTGTCAGTACCCACATCAATATTGCCAGTACCCACATCAATATTGCCAGTACCCACATCAATATTGTCAGTACCCACATCAATATTGTCAGTACCCACATCAATATTGCCAGTACCCACATCAATATTGCCAGTACCCACATCAATATTGTCAGTACCCACATCAATATTGTCAGTAACCACATCAATATTGCCAGTACCCACATCAATATTGCCAGTACCTACATCAATATTGCCAGTACCCACATCAATATTGCCAGTACCTACATCAATATTGCCAGTACCCACATCAATATTGTCAGTACCCACATCAATATTGTCAGTAACCACATCAATATTGCCAGTACCCACATCAATATTGCCAGTACCTACATCAATATTGCCAGTACCCACATCAATATTGCCAGTACCTACATCAATATTGCCAGTACCCACATCAATATTGTCAGTACCCACATCAATATTGCCAGTACCCACATCAAAATTGTCAGTACCCACATCAATATTGCCAGTACCCACATCAATATTGTCTTATATGATACAAAACACTGTAGATATATGTATTATTAACACCAGACATTAAACATGAAAGATAATACGAAAAATCGATTCATATCTATGAATTAATAATAATAATAATAATAATAATAATAATAATAATAATAATAATAATAATATTTATTTACTACAAGTACATGTACAGACCATAGCTGACATCAGTGACATACTACTATATAGAAACCCGCTTGTTATGCTGAGCATTTCCCGCAAATTAGGTCAGTTTTGTCCCAGGATGCGACCCACACCAGTTTACTATTACCCTGGTACCCAATTTTCTGGTGAGTGAACATGGACAGCAGGTGTCGTATGGAAACGCGTCCTAATGTTATCCAGCCGTACCGGGGATCGACCCCCGGACCTCAGTGTGTGAGCTGAGTGCACTGAGAGCAATGGAATATATACGATCTGTAATGAATTTTAACATTTTATAATACATTTATGTATTTTTTATATTAGTAAATGATAAAATAGACTAGAATCTATATATATTTTATGCATTCATGACTTAAATTTTTCCTAAATTTTTTTTTGATCGTAAATCTCCAAAAAAATTTCCAATATATTTTTTGAAAACATCTGCTCATATGATTCTTCATTTTTGGTTTTTATTTACTTGAGAATGCCTCATCCGATCGGACTGAAATTTCTAAGCAGGGGAATGACTGGTGTAACTGTTGGCATGTGCGAGTGTCTTCTGGTATATTTTATGTAGATCATTCTCACTTTTGTTTTTCAACTGAGAAATTGAGAACGTTTTTTGAAGACGGCTGCGATTATTTATGTAGGTGCCCACTATTTATGTAGGTGCCCATTATTTGTGTAGGTGCCCACTATTTATGTAGGTGCCCATTATTTGTGTAGGTGCTCATTATTTGTGTAGGTGCCCACTATTTATGTAGGTGCCCATTATTTGTGTAGGTGCTCATTATTTGTGTAGGTGCCCACTATTTATGTAGGTGCCCATTATTTGTGTAGGTGCCCATTATTTGTGTAGGTGCCCATTATTTGTGTAGATGCCCATTATTTGTGTAGGTGCCCATTATTTGTGTAGGTGCCCATTATTTGTGTAGGTGCCCACTATTTATGTAGGTGCCCACTATTTATGTAGGTGCCCACTATTTATGTAGGTGCCCCATGTTTATGTAGGTGCCCACTATTTATGTAGGTGCCCATTATTTATGTAGGTGCCCACTATTTATGTAGGTCCCCATTATTTATGTAGGTGCCCACTATTTATGTAGGTGCCCATTATTTATGTAGGTGCCCATTATTTTTGAAAGTCGAGCAGTATATTTTCAATAACATAACTTGACTAATTCTCTGCTGTGTGGCTATCGTCTACAATAACTTGTATATACTGGACAGGATGGTAACCAATAACTTGTATATACTGGACAGGATGGTAACCAATAACTTGTATATACTGGACAGGATGGTAACCAATAACTTGTATATACTGGACAGGATGGTAACCAATAACTTGTATATACTGGACAGGATGGTAACCAATAACTTGTATATACTGGACAGGATGGTAACCAATAACTTGTATATACTGGACAGGATGGTAACCAATAAGCTTTGGTTTCGTAGACACAAATTTGTGTGACCAATAAATTTTAGTTTCGTAGACGCAAATTTATATATTTTCTATCACACTTATTTAATAAACTTGGTAATGTGGGACATCAATCAATAACTGGAGTTTATTTTCTTTTATCTAATATAAACTTGAAGCTCTTAAGATCATTGCTCTCAGGTTCATACTGATTTTGGTCAATGTAAAGTTTAATTTGCCGATTTTATTAAGTAAAATAGGTTCATATAATAAATGGAAAATGCCTCTTTGGACTGGCTTCAAACCCTAAACGCAGGAATATCTTAATTACAGAAACTTTTAATTAATCTTGGATATGTAGAATCCAATTTGCCAATTTCATTAATGATATTGTGAAAATTGAAATACTGGTTTTCCTGGGATCATTTGTGAACGCCTCGTTCGATTGGCTTCAAACCGGCAAAGCTGATATTTCTAATGGACGATACATTATTTCAGTAAAATGGCAGAAACCGCATATTGTGTTTTATTAACATACTTGTCGGTATATAATACCACTGATAAACACCGAGAATATTTGAAGTGTTAATGTATTCTGTATTTGCCCATTTACAAAACATAATTTTAAAAGTGCCATTTTCTTCTTGAAACAGAGAACATCCCTTCTAAATGGCTTCAGTTTTTAATTGCTGATACATAAAAAGAAAGATTTTTTTTTATATATCGAGCCGCTTAGGTTCAAATTTGAAAATTTACTTCTTATTAGTGTTGAATTCTGT
>NC_091371.1:3734064-3736564 GCF_038502225.1 Cherax quadricarinatus | reverse complement strand
TTCCTTGATAATGTGAGAAGTCACGAAAGCGCTTGGAATTTCACTATTCTTTCACAGTGGTTGTTTTTCATATTCTGATATCACCTGTTTACTGTGATCTTATTGCGCAAAATATATATATATATATATATATATATATATATATATATATATATATATATATATATATATATATAGAGATATATATATATATAGGGTATACACCTTGGTAATAAATACCGACAAGTTGGTCTAGAAAGACACGTAAGCAAACACTATGACCTATTTATTAGAACACGTTTCGGTCCTGGGACCATGATCACTTCTAACCTCTGTATGTTAGAAGTGATCAAGGTCCCAGGACCAAAACGTTTTCTAATAAATATGTCATAGTGTTTGCTTACGTGTCTTTCTAAACCATATATATATATATATATATATATATATATATATATATATATATATATATATATATATATATATATGCAATAAGATCACAGTAAACAGGTGATTTCAGAATATGCAAAACAACCACTCTGAAAGAAAGCGCTTGGAATTTCTCTATTCTTTCAGAGTGGTTGTTTTGCATATATATATATATATATATATATATATATATATATATATATATATATATATATATATATATATATATATATATATATATATATATATATATGTATATATATATGTCGTGCCGAATATGTAAAACTGGTCAATTAGCAAGAACTCATTTAAAATTATGTACTTTCTAAAATTTTCTCTTATACGCTAAAAGATATATATTTTTTTCATTAATGTTAATGTAAAAATTTTTAATTTTGCACCAAAAGAATCTTAGAAAACTTACCTAACCTTATTATAACCCTGGCTGCATCCCGGAGGGGAGAGAGGTCGCTATACACCCTGGCTGCATCCCGGGGGGGGAGAGAGGTCGCTACACACCCTGGCTGCATCCCGGGGGGGGAGAGAGGTCGCTACACACCCTGGCTGCATCCCGGGGGGAGAGAGAGGTCGCTACACACCCTGGCTGCATCCCGGGGGGAGAGAGAGGTCGCTACACACCCTGGCTGCATCCCGGGGGGAGAGAGAGGTCGCTACACACCCTGGCTGCATCCCGGGGGGAGAGAGAGGTCGCTACACACCCTGGCTACATCCCGGGGGGAGAGAGGTCGCTACACACCCTGGCTGCATCCCGGGGGGGAGAGAGGTCGCTACACACCCTGGCTGCATCCCGGGGGGGGAGAGAGGTCGCTACACACCCTGGCTGCATCCCGGGGGGAGAGAGGGGTCGCTACACACCCTGGCTGCATCCCGGGGGGAGAGAGAGGTCGCTACACACCCTGGCTACATCCCGGGGGAAGAGAGGTCGCTACACACCCTGGCTGCATCCCGGGGGGAGAGAGGTCGCTACACACCCTGGGTGCATCCCGGGGGAAGAGAGGTCGCTACACACCCTGGGTGCATCCCGGGGGAAGAGAGGTCGCTACACACCCTGGCTGCATCCCGGGGGGAGAGAGGTCGCTACACACCCTGGCTGCATCCCGGGGGGAGAGGGGTCGTTACACACCCTGGCTGCATCCCGGGGGGAGAGAGGTCGCTACACACCCTGGCTACATCCCGGGGGGGGAGAGAGGTCGCTACACACCCTGGCTGCATCCCGGGGGGAGAGAGAGAGGTCGCTACACACCCTGGCTGCATCCCGGGGGGGGAGAGAGGTCGCTACACACCCTGGCTGCATCCCGGGGGGAGAGAGAGGTCGCTACACACCCTGGCTGCATCCCAGGGGGAGAGAGAGGTCGCTACACACCCTGGCTGCATCCCGGGGGGAGAGAGAGGTCGCTACACACCCTGGCTGCATCCCGGGGGGAGAGAGGTCGCTACACACCCTGGCTACATCCCGGGGGAGAGAGGTCGCTACACACCCTGGCTGCATCCCGGGGGGAGAGAGAGGTCGCTACACACCCTGGCTGCATCCCGGGGGGAGAGAGAGGTCGCTACACACCCTGGCTGCATCCCGGGGGGAGAGAGAGGTCGCTACACACCCTGGCTGCATCCCGGGGGGAGAGAGAGGTCGCTACACACCCTGGCTGCATCCCGGGGGGGAGAGAGAGGTCGCTACACACCCTGGCTGCATCCCGGGGGGGAGAGAGAGGTCGCTACACACCCTGGCTGCATCCCGGGGGGGGAGAGAGAGGTCGCTACACACCCTGGCTGCATCCCGGGGGGGAGAGAGAGGTCGCTACACACCCTGGCTGCATCCCGGGGGGGAGAGAGAGGTCGCTACACACCCTGGCTGCATCCCGGGGGGGAGAGAGAGGTCGCTACACACCCTGGCTGCAACCCGGGGGGGGGAGAGAGGAGAGGTCGCTACACACACTGGCTGTATCCCGGGGGGGGGGAGAGAGGAGAGGTCGCTACACACCCTGGCTGCATCCCGGGGGGGGGAGAGGTCGCTACACACCCTGGCTGCATCCCGGGGGGGGGAGAGAGGAGAGGTCGCTACACACACTGGCTGTAT
>NC_091371.1:3679064-3729064 GCF_038502225.1 Cherax quadricarinatus | reverse complement strand
GGCCTCATGTTATCCCTCGTCTGGCCTCATGTTATCCCTCGTCTGGCCTCATGTTATCCCTCGTCTGGCCTCATGTTATCCCTCGTCTGGCCTCATGTTATCCCTCGTCTTTCATATACAGTTGACCCTCGAATTTAGTCGTGCCTTTTCTGTATGCAAAACTATTTTTTCTAAAAAATGTATTTTTTGTTAATATTTTTGGGTGTCCGGAATGGTTTAATTGGATTTACATTATTTCGTATGGGAAATATTAACAAAAAATACATTTTATAGATAATAAAAATAGTTTTGCATACAGAAAAGGCACGACTAAATTCGAGGGTCCACTGTATTTTTATTTGACGTGATATATGTCTCGTCTCTTCTTCTTACCTTCCATTTTTAGTATTCTCAAAATTTCATCATAACTCACATGTTTTTAAACTCGGGTAGCCATTTTGCAGTTTTTTTCTTTACATATAACCAGTTGACGTTACTTTTAAGGTACGAACACCATCCAGCTGACCCGGATTCCAATTTTGGTCTGATATACATTTTAAACACATTTTTTTTTAGCATTACCTATATATTAGAAAGCTGTATCGTAATTCGTCGGTGTAACGCACGAGTTTCTCTCAGTTTCCTCCATCTGGTTTCCCGATGACTTTTTTTTTTTAATAATAATGCCTGGGTTTCTCTCTCCATTTGATATTTTCAGTATTTTGTCACATAGTTTATATTCACGTGGCCTGATTTCACTCTCTCTCATTTCCACTACGTGACATTTGTCTACGGGAAATTTAATCGAGTTTCTATCACGCTCTCTGCTCAATTTACACAAGTCATCCTATAGAGATTTATATTATAATTATTAATCTTGGAGGAGCATTAAACTCGTAGGATTATACAGCGCATTTGTTGGGGGGGGGGGATGGAAGGTATTCAGGCTCAATTCAGGGAACTGGAGCTCAGATTCAAATCCCTAGATCAAGAGCCCCTTGCCAGCATCAAGGAACCTCCCTTGAGGGGAGAGAGATTTATAGTCGCTGACTATTTACTCTAAGATTTTTCTATCTTCCGCGGACACAGCCTTTCATCCCTTCTGATAAGTCATTTATAAATTAATTTTTTTTAGGGTGACTAGAGATCCTTGCGGTACCCCACTTGTGACATACCCCCACGAGGTCATTGTCCCCCTTTCTTACTAGTTAATCGCACTGGCCTGAGAGTTTTATTATTATTCTTTCTCTCTTTCAACATACCAGCCGTATCCCACCGAGGCGGGGTGGCCCAAAAGAAAAAACTAAAGTTTCCCTTTTTAAATTTAGTAATATATACAGGAGAAGGGGTTACTAGCCCCTTGCTCCCGGCATTTTAGTCGCCTCTTACAACACGCATGGCTTACGGAGGAAGAATTCTGTTCCACTTCCCCATTATTATTATAATCAAAAAGAAGCGCTAAGCCACAAGGACTATACAGCCTGAGAGTTTTAGGACTTGCCTGCCACGGGTTCGAGTCTCACCAGCTAAGAAGTTCGGTTGCAGTAGCGTTATGATTTCGTGAGTAAAATCTTTTCATATTTTTCTTTTGGTAAATATCTCATTCATTTTAATAGCTTACATTTGATTTTTCCAATATTTTGAAGTTCTTAAGGTAAGTAAGTAGGTAAAGTTTGTCAGGACACAGGAGGGGATAGAACCCATGATCAGAGGGTCATAAAACTCCAGACCGCAGGTTCTATCCCCGTCCGTGGTATGGTTTATTTGCAATCGTGTCATTATGATTTCGTGAGCTTAGTCATGATATTAGTCTCTCAAGCCAGGTCAAGTTAGGTAAGATTTGTCAAGAAATGGAACAAGCGTTTCCTGATGCGGGTCTCGGCTACACGATGACCCGTTATGATTATTACCATTTCAAATATATAATCTCCCAGGGGAAAGTCTATCAAAAGCGTTATTTAAATCTAGATAAACACAATCTACCCATTAGTTTTTTCTGGAATAATTTCTGCAACAAGAACGCATTGTTTTCCATAACTGTACAAGTTTGTAGTTGGTAACAGACAGCAAAACTATCGTAATTTATTCAACAAAATCACGCACTTGGAGAGGACCCTCATGAAGACGTTTGGGTCCATCCTAGACATGACAATGGTTCAGGATGGAGCGAAACGTCGTCATAAGTTTCCTCTCCTAAGTGTGGTTTTATGGTGAATTGTTTCAGCCACGGTACAGTGAATTTAATTCTTTGTCGCAATTAATTTTTAAGAGAAAAACATAATAATATTAAATAAGTTGTAACAACACGAACCAGGTATATACTAGATACCGTGTGGAGTATATCTTTCATGGTATATACCAGATACCGTGTGGAGTATATCTTTCATGGTATATACCAGATACCGTGTGGAGTATATCTTTCATGGTATATACCAGATACCGTGTGGAGTATATCTTTCATGGTATATACCAGATACCGTGTGGAGTATATCTTTCATGGTATATACTAGATACCGTGTGGAGTATATCTTTCATGGTATATACTAGATACCGTGTGGAGTATATCTTTCATGGTATATACTAGATACCGTGTGGAGTATATCTTTCATGGTATATACTAGATACCGTGTGGAGTATATCTTTCATGGTATATACTAGATACCGTGTGGAGTATATCTTTCATGGTATATACTAGATACCGTGTGGAGTATATCTTTCATGGTATATACTAGATACCGTGTGGAGTATATCTTTCATGGTATATACCAGATACCGTGTGGAGTATATCTTTCATGGCATATACTAGATACCGTGTGGAGTATATCTTTCATGGTATATACTAGATACCGTGTGGAGTATATCTTTCATGGTATATACTAGAAACCGTGTGGAGTATATCTTTCATGGTATATACCAGATACCGTGTGGAGTATATCTTTCATGGTATATACTAGATACCGTGTGGAGTATATCTTTCATGGTATATACTAGATACCGTGTGGAGTATATCTTTCATGGTATATACTAGATACCGTGTGGAGTATATCTTTCATGGTATATACTAGATACCGTGTGGAGTATATCTTTCATGGTATATACTAGATACCGTGTGGAGTATATCTTTCATGGTATATACTAGATACCGTGTGGAGTATATCTTTCATGGTATATACTAGATACCGTGTGGAGTATATCTTTCATTGTATATACTAGATACCGTGTGGAGTATATCTTTCATGGTATATACTAGATACTGTGTGGAGTATATCTTTCATGGTATATACTAGATACCGTGTGGAGTATATCTTTCATGGTATATACTAGATACCGTGTGGAGTATATCTTTCATTGTATATACTTGATACCGTGTGGAGTATATCTTTCATGGTATATACTAGATACTGTGTGGAGTATATCTTTCATGGTATATACTAGATACTGTGTGGAGTATATCTTTCATGGTATATACTAGATACCGTGTGGAGTATATCTTTCATGGTATATACTAGATACCGTGTGGAGTATATCTTTCATGGTATATACTAGATACCGTGTGGAGTATATCTTTCATGGTATATACTAGATACCGTGTGGAGTATATCTTTCATGGTATATACTAGATACCGTGTGGAGTATATCTTTCATGGTATATACACCGAGTGTCGTTCCTACTTGAAGAAACATATTATCCTGCAGCCTTAAAAACTTTCTTCTAGTCGATAGACATTTATTTGAATAGACCAAACAACCACTCAACCACCGAATTAAAGTGACCCCTCCCCCCCAACCCACAAAAAAGGGAAGCCCATTCTCCATCATTCAGTCAACAGCTGTCTTGCTCAAACTTCACTTTTCCCATATTTAACTAACTTGTAAGACAAAAAAATGATTTTCATTTTTAAAACGATTTAATAAAACTGGCAAAAAAAAAAAATGACAAATTAAAACACGCAATTCACATGACCTTCACTTCCCTCTTCAGAGTACAGGCACTGTGCCAACCACCTCCAGGACTCGAGTCCTGCTAACCTCTTATCTGGAGACCAATTTAAATCAAGCAAAAACTTTAATATTTCAGATATTATTATTACCTTCAAGGAGGTGAGAGGTGCCTAGATTCTAGAATATAAGCTATCCTCCCATTCCTTGGATCAAACCTGATAATCTTCCTTTTACCAGATGCTGATAACTATTTTAGCATAGTAATTATTAATATGCTAATAATAATCATGGGAATTAGAGTCACAGGCTAACTCTAAAACCGTAGGGGTCATATGGCTCCTAGCAAAAAGTGGGAGTTTAGCAGGTTTAATTTAAGGATAATTCAGGTTCATTGATCAAGGGTTAAACTCTTAGTGTATATATATATATATATTATATATATATATATATATATATATATATATATAAATTATATATATATTATATATATATAAATTATATATATATATATATATAAATTATATATATATATATATATATATATATATATATATATATATATATATATATATATATATATATATATATATATATATATATATATATATATATGTCAAGAACATGCATATCTAAAGTGATATACTTGGCAAAATATGTACAAAGTGGGATACTTTGTTTCCAGTACATGATCTGGATCTACTGTGAAGACGGTGCAACATAACGACTCAACAGTGATAGCAATTTCAATATTGTTTATGTGTTGCTTCTGCCGCCATCACAAACACCAAAATTTGACCGTAATTAAAGTTTATTTGTATTTAAGAACCAATTTTCATGTTGGACTGCAATAAAATTCTCGACTCTAATGTGCAATTTGTTTCTGGGTAAGATAAGGTAAAATGCAAATTAAACGCGTTGATATTTTTGCTATGTATTTATTGTTATTTTCACAAAGGTAATGAAAGAAAAATTGTTATACGGATAGACGTTATTTTGTTCTTTATATAAGGAAATGAGATAGCGGGTTGGTTAATTAGGTTTCAAGACTACCAGCAACAACATTGTTGTTAAGACTTGCATACCACAAGTCATAGAGACTTTAATCTCTAAAATATGTACTGTAAGTAAACTATCATTGTGTATACACAGAGATGCATTCTTCTCGGTGTATATACACTAAGAGATATACACCGAAATACACACACACACACACAATGCACATACAAAAACTCGGTATATACGTATTAGGATTCACACTCGTACAATTCTCGGCATATATATGTTGGGACACAGACACCCGCCTCTAGGCATGCAGAACAACTGTGAAAAATAGCGAAATTCCAATTGCTTTCGTGATTTCTCACATTATCAAGGAACGAAAGCGCTTGGAATTTCACTATTTTTCACAGTGGTTGTTCTGCATATTGTGATATCACCTGTTTACTGTGATCTTATTGCCCCTGGTATGTACCTTTTAGTGTATATACACTAAAAGGTACATACCATTGAATTTCCATTCCCATGTGGCTTGTTATCCATTAAGATCGCCAGTTAGCGATTATACTGTATACCACAGTATACACACATACATGTACTTCAGTGCATATACACAGAGACACACACCTGTGTATATATAACCCTGATGAGACAGGAAGAGCGCACTCTTAAAAGAGTTAAGTGACTGGTATAATAGCGAGACCCGAAGCATCTGTCGTGGACACAGGACCTCCTGACCTGCCCTTGCTGGAGGACCTGTTTTACGCTACTCTGGTAATAATACGTCTGCTTACAATACAGTCTGTAATATTCCTCTTATTTTTTTTTTGGTTTCCATTGTACTGTAATTTATAATTGGCGCTCTCATGATGCGCCACTATGTGGTGCAATTTTTCGTTAATGGGGTTGAAAAGGTGCAATCAGAAGTGGATATCACTTGGAAAAGGTTACACAGTACGTGCTGTTTAATTTTCGAGTTTGCAAAAAATTCCACTCTATGGAGGAGCTGCAAAATAAATAGGTGCAATTTGTTTCATACATATACAGTAACTTTTTCGTGAAATCAACATTATTTTTCACAGAATATACAGTAATTTTTTCTTAAAATATACAGGCGTAATTTGTTTTATATTTATTAAATTCTTGATTGATGAGAACTGTGTTTTTGTTGTTTTTAAGTTTTCAATTAATCTATTACGAGAATCATTATAGGCTAGATAGTGTGTGTATAGAGTGACAAGAATTGGAAGATGGTTGAAACTCTTGTACTCTCGTCCAGACGATGGATGATGGCTGCCCAGAAATACAGCCGCTTTAGCTGCAAAATCAAAATCTGAGGATTTCTTGTTCGTCAGGAACCAATATAGTGTCTCCTGACGCCGGTCTTAACTTACATGATAACCCCCGTTGGGTGGCTGAACCTGAACCTGAACCTGAACCTTCAGTGGGGTGAAAACCCCACAGTGGGTTTTATCAGGTCACAAATAAACCAGTTTGTGACTTGATAATGTCCACTGTCTGGGCGAAACGATGTCAGCAAAAGATCGCATTATACAGCATTCATGTCTACTTTTCCATCGTATCTACATTTAAAAAAAAATAATCTCCACCACACTTAAAAAAAGGTAATGATAGACATTTCAGATCGCAGCAAGCGAGCACTGCGAGACACTGATATTTCAGCTTCAGTACTGTAAGAGTCATCACAGTGGATAGCGGTTTTGTGGAGGTCGAAAATTTACTGTTTTTCACTCGTAGGAGGCCCAGAGTTATTGTTTACAAACATGATATACAGACGTGATTTACAGACGTGATTTACAGACGTGATTTACAGACGTGATTTACAGACGTGATATACAGACGTGATTTACAGACGTGATTTACAGACGTGATTTACAGACGTGATATACAGACGTGATTTACAGACGTGATTTACAGACGTGATATACAGACGTGATATACAGACGTGATATACAGACGTGATATACAGACGTGATATACAGACGTGATATACAGACGTGATATACAGACGTGATATACAGACGTGATATACAGACGTGATATACAGACGTGATATACAGACGTGATATACAGACGTGATATACAGACGTGATATACAGACGTGATATACAGACGTGATATACAGACGTGATATACAGACGTGATATACAGACGTGATATACAGACGTGATATACAGACGTGATATACAGACGTGATATACAGACGTGATATACAAACAAGACAGTTGCAACTACAGGAGTGCCAACTCGGGGTCTCTACGAGTGAAACTCGATGTATAAGACTGAAGTTTAACTCAGAGTCATCCGGCCTCATAATAAACCACTCGTTTCCTTACCCATTCAGACGTCTATTTCTTAACGTTCTCTACTGCAACACATATGTGACCTAAGGTTCATTTAAGGTATTTTAAGAGTGGCTACTTTAACCTTAATTAGGATGTCGGAGAACTTTTAAGGGGGTCTTTTTGACATAAATAATTTAAATAGGTTTTTAACTAATGTTAATTATTTTATCTTGGCGTGATAATATATATGTTGAGAGCTATAGTCACGTTCGTAGCTTTTATTTATCTTCGCTTTTATTGCGTGTTGCATAATTTTTTTTTTTTATTATTACTACTACTACTTATGAATTAGACAAGTGCAACATCTGGGAATTTTTACTTGTAATCATTTTGCCATCCAGTGGTTTTATCAAATCACTACCACTATTATTATTATTACTATTATTATTATTATTATTATTATTATTATTATTATTATTATTATTATTACAGCTGCTTTATATCCATATTAAAAACAGGTAGGAGGTTAACATTTACAAAGTCAATTTATACAATCCACTAGAGTGTTCTAAGTGGGTGGAGAGGAAACACTTAATCACTCCAGTAGTCTCACGTGATGCTGCTACACTGTTATGACGTTATCATGTGTCATCTCTGTGGTTGATATCCCAGGCAGTTATTTTAGAGTACAAGGGCTTCTGAGGGACTGAACACCTGTCAAGGCTGAGGGACTGAACACCTGTTAAAACAGATACTGAACATTTCCTATCAAGGAGGAGGGGCTGAACACCTTGTATCAAGGCTAAGGGACTCAACATCTATCAAAGCTAAGGGACTGAACACCTATCAAGGCTGAGGGACTAATCACATCAAATTACGTCCTCACTCACTCTCTAGCTCTCTATGTTAGACTATTAAAAGACGCTGGTGGGCGAAACGTCTCTTGACTACAGCTACCCAAGTGCTATACATGTCTTTTACTCATCTGTAAAAGCTTCGTATCTCCCTCTACCTCTCTCTTCACACGCATAAATACACAAGTGGGACTTGATTTTATATCTCCGCGTATATGCGCCGAGACTTCCCTTTAATCCCTAAAGTAGGAATTAAAATAGTCTTGACTGGTGCAGAAGTGACATATACAGTTTTTGGTAGGTAAGACACATAAGCAACAGTTAGGCAACTTTATTCCGAAACGTTTCGCCTACGCAGTAGGCTTCTTCAGTCGAATACAGACAGTATTCGTCGAATACTGTCTGTATTCGACTGAAGAAGCCTACTGTGTAGGCGAAACGTTTCGGAATAAAGTTGCCTAACTGTTGCTTATGTGTCTTACCTACCAACCTGTCGGTATGGTATACCATTTTGATGTTTATATACAGTTTTTAATGACCTTCATGTAGTCGATAGACTTAAAACCCAATTAACCAAGCAACCATAGATTTTACCTTGGTCCAGAGTGGTTGTCACATAATTAACGATCCTGAAACCAATTTATGCAAGCAGGATATACACTGGAGTAGAGAGCCCTTTACTTCTGTATACTGAGTTAGATGCGATACTTATCCGATTCTGTATTTGCATGGATGTTATCCTGAATCCGATACAGTTATACACCGTCTGGTGGTACATTGGTTGCTATTACACAGTTATACAGCGTGTCGTGGTGTATTGGTTACGATACAGTTGTACACCATCTCAGTATATGTCGTCTTGTGGCATATACTGAGTCTGGCTACACTGAATATTTCTCCAGTCTCGTAGTCGATTCAATGTTAGGTGTAACGCCTCTAAAAATTATCATCCTATATTCACTAAATGTTCACACAATCTTAACGATATATATATATATATATATATATATATATATATATATATATATATATATATATATATATATATATATATATATATATATATATATATATGTCGTGCCGAATATGTAAAACTGGTCAATTAGCAAGAACTCATTTAAAATTAAGTCCTTTCTAAACAATTCTTTTATACGTTTAAAGATTTATTTTTTTCATTAATGTTAATGTAAAAAAAATTAATTTTGCTCCAAAAGAATCTTAGAAAACTTACCTAACCTTATTATAACAAGATCAATTTATTTTAGCCTAACCCAACTAAATATATTTTAGATTTGTTTACAATAATTTAATACTAAACAAACACAGTGAAATATATTTTTTTCGTTAGGTTCCGAATGATTTTGGCGAAATTATTGCATACACAAATTTTCGCTTGTCCTATATGGCAAGATGAGCGTTGCTATTTAAGCCAAGATCGCAAATTCTGCCTATTCGGCACGACATATATATATATATATATATATATATATATATATATATATATATATATATATATATATATATATATATATATATATATATATATATCAGGGATGTAGTCTTGACACGCTTACTACAGCGAATAGTGTGACGCATACACACAGCGTCAGTGCTACGCCCTCATCGGTTTAACACCGAATCGCGTTGTCGTGCTGTAATTGACTCGTCACGCCCATCGAATTCGCCGACTGCCGTCTCAACGTTACTTGTGTCTGTTATTCCTTTGACTGTTTTCCCCATTCTGGCCGTTCCCTTTTCATTGATTTTATGCTGATTTAGCTAGACGATAGTCTGGATAAACTAGATGGCGTGGATTTGGGCTTATACAGTCAATTTAGCCTAGATATAAATTTAGTCTATGATATTAGATTTTTCGATCCATATATGTGTTCCCTCGTGACTGATTTATTATGGAAATGGAAATATTTCAGATCCATTACGTGGAAGACGTCTTGGTTCTTATTGCTCCGCTCATGACATTAAGAACCTCTACAGGTGTTACCTATGCTTCTGAACCTGAGACAAAGGCAACAACACCTTTAGAACTTAAAGTTTCAATGGAGTTTTTGGCTTCACTGGAGATTCAGTTAACAAAAGCATCGGGAATTTCCTCTTCAGAAATCTAATACTGGCTTATCTTTATCATTCCCCTCATGGAAGGTTCCTTGATGTTTGTGAGGGGCTCTTGATTTAGGGAATTGGATCTGTGCTCCAGTTCCCCGAATTAAGCCTGAATGCCTTCCACATCCCCCCTCCCCTGGGCGCTGTATAATCCTACGGGTTTAGCGCTTCCCCCTTGATTATAATAATAATAATCTTTATCATTAAAACACGTCAGGTATTAAACAGGTTCAAGGTATTAGTGTAGTGGGGACTCTCCATCTATCGTCCTCTTCATTAATAAATTAAACCATTCAGTATTACTGTGTTTTCACCGTCAGACTCGAGAATGACTGACCAGCGTATGTACGTTTCCTCTGGTGTTATAATCACGCTAATATTCAACACAACTCCACTAATAATGAATACACAAATAACCCGCACTTAGAAGAGAGAAGCTAATGACGACGTTAGACTATTTACAAGTCTGACACACGAGTGATACGTCCAAGTCGGATCGGAACGTCATTGTAAGTTTCCCCTGTGTGCGAGTTATTTGTGTATTGTTCCAGTCACGGTATTGTGCCTTTTTGTTCTTTAATATAAAGCTTTCATTATTAAAAAAAAAAATATACAGTAACTGTATGAAATTAATTATCATTTATCCTGTACACGGTCAGCTAAACTAGGCACTCAGATACACTATAAACGTTCCTGCTTGGGAATAATTACCTCAATTTCTCTGCTCACATTCAACATCCAGGGTATTATGACTTCGGGGCGCTCCTATCATTGAGCTGGCGACTTGTAAATTGCCTTGTTAATGGCGGCCGATACTCAACCTCAAAGCTACGTCGATGAAAGTAACGACACAATGGCGGACTGTCGAAGTGGACACCAATAGCCTTCGCTCAATGTTATCGAAAAGGTGGTTAAATGCGGTGTATTTCATTGATTTTCGGCCTATAAAGCCACGAAACGGCTTTGTGGATATATTTAAGTCCTCGATCAATGACTATTTGTGATAAATATCGAAAAATGACTGTAAAACGGGGTAAAGTATGTTAAATTTGTTGGAAAGAGAAATTTTACGAAGAGTTGTGGGCCTGACAAAGCAGGCCCTCCCAGGCAGGGTATACATGGTGTCAGGGGCTATTCGTCTACATTGAAGCATAAACTCCAATTTGGGATCCGTAGCGTGGAGCCTCACGACCTGTCACAGGTCACACTCCCTCACCTTCCTGATACTACACACAGACCAGCAAATTGTTTCAGTTCTCGACACCCTTGTTGCTGTGTGTCAGTCCACGACACACTCGTGGGTCTGTCTTCAACCACGTCACTGTCGTGGGTCTGTCTTCAACCACGTCACTGTCGTGGGTCTGTCTTCAACCACGTCACTGTCGTGGGTCTGTCTTCAACCACGTCACTGTCGTGGGTCTGTCTTCAACCACGTCACTGTCGTGGGTCTGTCTTCAACCACGTCACTGTCGTGGGTCTGTCTTCAACCACGTCACTGTCGTGGGTCTGTCTTCAACCACGTCACTGTCGTGGGTCTGTCTTCAACCACGTCACTGTCGTGGGTCTGTCTTCAACCACGTCACTGTCGTGGGTCTGTCTTCAACCACGTCACTGTCGTGGGTCTGTCTTCAACCACGTCACTGTCGTGGGTCTGTCTTCAACCACAACACACTTGCGGGTCTGTCTTCAACCACAACACACTTGCGGGTCTGTCTTCAACCACAACACACTTGCGGGTCTGTCTTCAACCACAACACACTTGCGGGTCTGTCTTCAACCACAACACACTTGCGGGTCTGTCTTCAACCATGAAGACAGACCAACGAGGTGGACTTTTGCTGATGAACTTGTATGATGGATGTATATGGACTTATACTGATGGACTTGTACTGATGGACTTGTACTGATGGACTTGCATTTGTGAAGTTGTACTGGTGGACTTGTTATCCTGACGGACTTGTAGTGATGACTCTCTGAACTGCAGCATCCCCCATCTCGACTTCACACGGTAAGCACAAAATATTTACAATTAAAAAAATTCTACCGCCATTCCTTGAAAATATAATTTGCAAAGCATATGCTAACTGCTGAAGAGGACCTCAGATGGAGACTGAAATACAGTCTAGTCCTTTCTCGCTTGTTTCATATGGGGTGGTCCCCTCTCTCTCTCTCGTATAATATATATATAATGTATACATGTCGTGCTGAATAAGTAAAACTTACATTTTGGTTTAAATAGCAGTGCATTTCTTGCCGAATAGGGCAAGCGAAAATTATGTATGCAATAATTTCGCAGAAATCATTCTGAATCTAACGAAGAAATATATTTCATTGAGGAGAGAAGGTAACTTTTCACCTTCAACTTGTCTCCCGTGGGCTGCTATCAGCCCGTATAATTTGGTAATATATTCATGGGGATATATCACCTGATGTGGGTCTTAGTCATGGGTGATCCGATGGGTGCTTATTGCTGACGGATATGAAGACAAAGAACAAGCTTTTTTTCTTTTAATGAGACGACGTTTCGCTCTCTTCGTGAGTTTGTCTTTACGGATGAAGTGCTGAAAGGTTGCTGCTTGCTTCACTACAGGAAAAGCTAGAAGCACCTTAGTAGTACGTCACCGTGGCTTGCGGTGCTGGTAGACAGATGGCTGTCTGGGTAGCATCACCTCACATAGATCACTGTCATGGTTCCTTCACTATTTTTTTCTTCTTTTTTTTTTTGTAATTTAGCACAATGTGTCTAGCCTGAGCTGGGGGACTTTAGTAGTGTCAGCCTGAGCTGGGGGACTTTAGTAGTGTCAGCCTGAGCTGGGAGACTTGAGTAGTGTCAGCCTGAGCTGGGGGACTTTAGTAGTGTCAGCCTGAGCTGGGAGACTTCAGTAGTGTCAGCCTGAGCTGGGAGACTTCAGTAGTGTCAGCCTGAGCTGGGAGACTTCAGTAGTGTCAGCCTGAGCTGGGAGACTTCAGTAGTGTCAGCCTGAGCTGGGAGACTTCAGTAGTGTCAGCCTGAGCTGGGAGACTTCAGTAGGACAATGAGGATATCGTCAACTACTCCATTATAGGTTCGTCAACTACTCCATTATAGGTTCGTCAACTACTCCATTATAGGTTCGTCAACTACTCCATTATAGGTTCGTCAACTACTCCATTATAGGTTCGTCAACTACTCCATTATAGGTTCGTCAACTACTCCATTATAGGTTCGTCAACTACTCCATTATAGGTTCGTCAACTACTCCATTATAGGTTCGTCAACTACTCCATTATAGGTTCGTCAACTACTCCATTATAGGTTCGTCAACTACTCCATTATAGGTTCGTCAACTACTCCATTATAGGTTCGTCAACTACTCCATTATAGGTTCGTCAACTACTCCATTATAGGTTCGTCAACTACTCCATTATAGGTTCGTCAACTACTTCATTATAGGTTCGTCAACTACTCCATTATAGGTTCGTCAACTACTCCATTATAGGTTCGTCAACTACTCCATTATAGGTTCGTCAACTACTCCATTATAGGTTCGTCAACTACTCCATTATAGGTTCGTCAACTACTCCATTATAGGTTCGTCAACTACTCCATTATAGGTTCGTCAACTACTCCATTATAGGTTCGTCAACTACTCCATTATAGGTTCGTCAACTACTTCATTATAGGTTCGTCAACTACTCCATTATAGGTTCGTCAACTACTCCATTATAGGTTCGTCAACTACTCCATTATAGGTTCGTCAACTACTCCATTATAGGTTCGTCAACTACTCCATTATAGGTTCGTCAACTACTCCATTATAGGTTCGTCAACTACTCCATTATAGGTTCGTCAACTACTCCATTATAGGTTCGTCAACTACTCCATTATAGGTTCGTCAACTACTCCATTATAGGTTCGTCAACTACTCCATTATAGGTTCGTCAACTACTTCATTATAGGTTCGTCAACTACTCCAGCTTCATAGATTTCCTGCCATACGAAAAATGAAATTTTAATGAATTCATTTATCTCAGAGCGGAGGAAACGGATATTATATATACAAGAGGAGGGAGTAAATGCTACTATAATTGGTATGATTTAAAAGAAATTAAAAAATATAAAAGGCATGATGAACAAATGACTAACGACGGGACATCCCCGGGGCAACACCACTCGTTCGTGGTTACAATACCATATATACAAGAAGTATAATGAAATTAACTCTGAGGCACCCACACCATCAGTGTACATACATACATATATATTATATATATATATGTATCAATAACACTGCACTAGCCAAGGAGTCGAACCCATGACTGTTTTGACCCGCCTCATGGTGAGAGAAAACGTATGACGCGTTTTCTCTCACCATGAGGCGGGCCAAAACAGCATGGGTTCGAATCCTTGGCTAGTGCAGTGTTGTTATTGATTATATATATATATATATATATATATATATATATATATATATATATATATATATATATATATATATATATATATATATATATATATAATCTCACTTCTGCTGCTACTAGGTTGCTGACGCTGATAATATTGTCATGAAATGGCGGATACAAATGCTACCGCTTCTGGCACTGTTAATACGACTGATAATCTCGTTGCAGAAGAGGGAGGGTAAAAAACGCAATAAAATAAATTTAACTACGACTATCAGCACTAATAACTTCTGCATCTGCTGTTATTATTAAACACGACGCTGAACATTATTTCTCAGTAATGATACTACTGGTACCCCAGCCCAAAGTAACACTGGTGTTACTATTATCTGTACAAGAACACAAGGGGCTGATCGCTATCACAGCGACAACTTGTTATTGTGTCAATTTGACAACCTTTTCTACATGTGCTATTATAAATGTAAGTACTGTTATTAGTGGTGCCGCCGATAATGATACCAATACAACCTCTGTAGAGGGGATTATTGCTACCGAAATTGCCACCGCGGCTCCTCATTTGCTGTTATTATAGGAACGTTTAATAACGACTAGAGTGGAGTTTACGACCGCAGTCCTCGGCGGTAAAACGCAGCCCTCGTTCACACCTAGGAAATATTTCCAGACGACAAAGACAGCTGTGAAAAGAAATAGTTATGACATCCAGCCAGCAAAACCTCAAATAATCGATTTTGTCACCTAGTATTTTGGAGAATAGGCTATCATTTTCCGACTCTCAAATGAGGAAAACACACAGAGGTCATTGTAAGGTAAACACAGGAGGGTACCAGAGCTCTGATTGCAACATACGAAGGTAGCAGATCCCTGATTTCAACAGTCAAGCCAGAAAACTTACACATTGCTATGTAAACATTGTTATATAAACTTAACAAGAAGATAATTTGCTAGGAGGTTTAGTTGGTTTGGTAGGTTTAAAACTTATCGACTGCACCAGATCATTACGGGTGTATTTCGTCTGTACACCACCAGTATGATTAAATTCCTAAAATAGAGATTTAAATATGTTAATATACACTGTGATATACACATATCTTGGTGTGAATAGTTTTTTATTGATATATATATATATATATATATATATATATATATATATATATATATATATATATATATATATATATATATATATATATATATATGGTATAAAGCTTGGTAATAAATACCGACAAGCCGGTTTATAAAAGCACGTAAGCAAACACTAGGACATATTTGTTAGAAAACGTTTCGGTCCTGGAACCTTGATCACTTCTAACATACAGAAATTAAAAGACAGTATAAAAAGACGGAGTGAGGTGTGAGTGACGCATGGTTACCCGAAGAATGACATGTTGGGATGAGGACAGGTACACGATGAGATCATGTGACTCCTGTGTTGCTGGGTAGGTGCTGCTTTGCCTGGTTGAGTATCGTATGCTAATGTTTCAGAAATTTTGTGGTTTCCAGTGTTACGCTGTATTGTGTCGGTGACGGCCATTAGCAAGGCTTCCAGACACCGTCGGCGTCTAAGGTCTTGTTTGGTGAAAACGAGATGTGCCTCATCCCAGTTCATCAAATGCCCCGTGGAGTCTCTGTGGAGGACACTGGCGTACCTTAAGTCGTCGTCTGTTACAGGCACTTCGATGCTCGTTCAGGCGGACCGCAAGATCTTTGCCTGTCTCACCTGCATAACTCTTGGAATCCACAGGAGATGGTGTAGACGCCTGCTGTGGAAGTTAGAGGTGTGGGGCTGCGTTTCGTAGTGAGGTCTTTGATAGATGATGTGTTTATGGTGGAAACGTTGATGTTACTCTTAGCAAGTGCCCGGCGAGTATTCGTGGCAACATCACCGCATGGGAGCACTATGAACTGCTTAGAGGGCTGTTCCATGGGCGGTTTGTTGAGGATAGCTTGTGCCTTGAGTCTGCAGTCTCGGATGAAGAAAGGAGGAAACTGAAGATGTGTAAAGGCTTGTGTTATGTAAATACATTCAAGAAAACAAGGGCTGGAGATGCGAAGAGCTCTCAAGAAGAAGCCAATGAGGACTCCTTTAAGAGTGCGGGTGTCTTGGTGTGAATAGACGTGTTTAAGATCGTCCTTGTTGGTAGGTTTTCTATACACTTTGAAGAGCTCATCATTGTCGGGAGATCTGCACAGTAGAACGTCGAGGAAAGAAAGTTTGCCATCTTTTCCGAGTTCAAGTGTAAACTTTATTGATGGTTCGGCTGCATTGATCTTGTTGAGAAGGGCCTGTATATTGAGACGTCTCGGATAGAAAACCAATATATCATCAACGTATCTTAGCCAGGTAACGGTGTTGGGAATGAGGGTGCTGAATTTCTCTGTCTCCAGGTTTTCCATGAAGAGGTTGGCAAGCACAGCACTGAGCGGGCTGCCCATTGCCATCCCAAAGCATTGTTTGCAACAGTTGTCCTGATACTTGAAGAAGATGAAGTTGTACAAATTAAATATTTGTCATTTTAGGTTAGGTTAACCTGTATGTAAGCTACATGTAAGCTACATGTAAGCTACATGTAAGCTATATATAACCTGTATGTAATCTGCATGTAACCTATACGTAACCTATATGTAACCTGTATATAACCTGTATGTAAGACAATAAGCAAGTGGTTTACATCTGCCAGAGAGGGTCGTATTGTGTAAATAAAGTACTCATTGAGGGCCATGGTATTATATTGAGAGGACGTTTCGTTCGCCAGGCCGAAACATCCCTGGAGTATCTAGGTAATCGCATGGAACGTGGCTCTCCCCACCCTCATTGTTTAGAATGAACATAATGAACGTAATAGTTCCTTAGACTACGAGGTCTGGTGCCCCCACGTTCATTGTGTGTAGTGAGCATAATAAATAAGCGTAGTCCTTTAGACAGAGGGCTAGTATCCCCACGCTCACTGAGCAATTTAGACAGAGGGTTAGTATCCCCACGCTCACTGAGCAATTTAGACAGAGGGCTAGTATCCCCACGCTCACTAAGCAATTTAGACAGAGGGCTAGTATCCCCACGCTCACTGAGCAATTTAGACAGAGGGCTAGTATCCCCACGCTCACTGAACAATTTAGACAGAGGGCTAGTATCCCCACGCTCACTAAGCAATTTAGACAGAGGGCTAGTATCCCCACGCTCACTGAGCAATTTAGACAGAGGGCTAGTATCCCCACGCTCACTGAGCAATTTAGACAGAGGGCTAGTATCCCCACGCTCACTGAGCAATTTAGACAGAGGGCTAGTATCCCCACGCTCACTGAGCAATTTAGACAGAGGGCTAGTATCCCCACGCTCAATGAACAATTTAGAGGGCTAGTATCCCCACGCTCACTGAGCAATTTAGACAGAGGGCTAGTATCCCCACGCTCACTGAGCAATTTAGACAGAGGGCTAGTATCCCCACGCTCACTGAGCAATTTAGACAGAGGGCTAGTATCCCCACGCTCACTGAGCAATTTAGACAGAGGGCTAGTATCCCCACGCTCACTGAGCAATTTAGAGAGTGAGCTGTTTAAGCAATTTAGAAAGCTGACGGCAGATGAAATAAATCCATCTTATTAATAAAGTTATAAAAATAACTAGTCTTAATTAATAAAATATATAATAATAATAAGTTAAACGTACATTGTACGTGTAACTTTTCATTATTGGTAAATTAAAAGTTTAAATTATTATTTGATTTAATCTCTCTTATTATGTGCTTGACTTTATTTGATTAAATAACGGTGTTAGTGGTAAATGGGATCTGTCGTTTAATTTCCTCATTTATCATCATTAGACACACATTTTGCGGATACTTATACAACACGTTTCCACTTCTTATTGTAGGACTGGAGTTTCTTACACATGATGCGTGTGTTGAAGAGCAGGTCTGATGTGGTCTTGACGACCAGGTCTGATGTGGTCTTGACGACCAGGTCTGATGTGGTCTTGACGACCAGGTCTGATGTGGTCTTGACGACCAGGTCTGATGTGGTCTTGACGACCAGGTCTGATGTGGTCTTGACGACCAGGTCTGATGTGGTCTTGACGACCAGGTCTGATGTGGTCTTGACGACCAGGTCTGATGTGGTCTTGACGACCAGGTCTGATGTGGTCTTGACGACCAGGTCTGATGTGGTCTTGACGACCAGGTCTGATGTGGTCTTGACGACCAGGTCTGATGTGGTCTTGACGACCAGGTCTGATGTGGTCTTGACGACCAGGTCTGATGTGGTCTTGACGACCAGGTCTGATGTGGTCTTGACGACCAGGTCTGATGTGGTCTTGACGACCAGGTCTGATGTGGTCTTGACGACCAGGTCTGATGTGGTCTTGACGACCAGGTCTGATGTGGTCTTGACGACCAGGTCTGATGTGGTCTTGACGACCAGGTCTGATGTGGTCTTGACGACCAGGTCTGATGTGGTCTTGACGACCAGGTCTGATGAGGTCTTGACGACCAGGTCTGATGTGGTCTTGACGACCAGGTCTGATATGATCTTGACGAGCAGGTCTGATGTGGTCTTGACGACCAGGTCTGATGAGGTCTTGACGACCAGGTCTGATGTGGTCTTGACGACCAGGTCTGATATGATCTTGACGAGCAGGTCTGATGTGATCTTCCTCTCGGTCACAGACCTATTCTGGCAGTGTTGCTTCTGGTACAGTTCCTGTTGCTGCTGTTAATGCTGCCGTTGATGCTATTGTTTCTGCTAATTCTGCTGTTCTCAGTGCTGTTCTCAACGTTGCTGCAGTTAATCCTATTTTTATTACTGCTGCTGGTGTTACGTCTACCCCTGGTACTATTGTTATTACTATTACTGCTGTTGGTGTGTGTTGCTGTTGTTACTGCTGCTTTTACTTCTGTTTTTACTATTGCTTCTGCTGCTGCTACTACTGCTGATGTTACTACTGCTGCTGGTTCTGGCAAAGCCTCTACTCTTACCGTTACCTCCCCTTTTACTGTTACTTCTGCCGCTCTTACGCAGGCTTCTGTTACTGCTGTTGCTGCTGCTCCTGTTAATGCTACTGCTGCCGCAGCCGCATTCCTTAACCCCCCCCTCCAATTACTCCTCCAATTCAGTTCTATCGGAAACAATCTCCTCCACTTCAGTTATTTCACCCCCACCGAAAACCAGTTTCCCCTACTATCATATATAAACCCATTCTCCCTCTCTCTAATTACAACCATACCATTATCAAACGTACTATCAGACGAATAGCCCTGTTAAAACCCATTACATTACCTCGTTGTTAATAACTTTATAAGTATAGGAGAGGGAATGATTACTGTGGTCAATGTTACTGACAGCACGTCAGCAGGACGCACACCCGGGGGGTGAGATTTCCATGTCTCGCCTCCGAATTCACGAGGTGAGAGATTATATTTTACGAGTTCACTGGTGTTGGTTGATAGGCTTGGTGACTACGGCAGAGGGATGGCTTTTAGTACAAGGTGGGCTTTTGGTACAAGGCGGGCTTTTGGTACAAGGTGGGCTTTTGGTATATGGCGGGCTTTTGGTACATGGCGGGCTTTTGGTACATGGCGGGCTTTTGGTACATGGCGGGCTTTTGGTACAAGGCGGGCTTTTGGTACAAGGTGGGCTTTTGGTATATGGCGGGCTTTTGGTACATGGCGGGCTTTTGGTACATGGCGGGCTTTTGGTACATGGCGGGCTTTTGGTACAAGGCGGGCTTTTGGTACAAGGCGGGCTTTTGGTACAAGGCGGGCTTTTGGTACAAGGTGGGCTTTTGGTATATGGCGGGCTTTTGGTACAAGGCGGGCTTTTGGTACATGACGGGCTTTTGGTACATGGCGGGCTTTTGGTACATGGCGGGCTTTTGGTACATGGCGGGCTTTTGGTACAAGGCGGGCTTTTGGTACAAGGCGGGCTTTTGGTACAAGGCGGGCTTTTGGTACATGGCGGGCTTTTGGTACATGACGGGCTTTTGGTACATGACGGGCTTTTGGTACATGGCGGGCTTTTGGTACATGGCGGGCTTTTGGTACAAGGCGGGCTTTTGGTACAAGGCGGGCTTTTGGTACAAGGCGGGCTTTTGGTACATGGCGGGCTTTTGGTACATGGCGGGCTTTTGGTACATGGCGGGCTTTTGGTACATGGCGGGCTTTTGGTACATGACGGGCTTTTGGTACATGGCGGGCTTTTGGTACATGGCGGGCTTTTGGTACAAGGCGGGCTTTTGGTACATGACGGGCTTTTGGTACATGACGGGCTTTTGGTACATGGCGGGCTTTTAGTACAAGGCGGGTTTTTGGTACAAGGCGGGGTTTTGGTACAAGGCGGGGTTTCGGTACAAGGCGGATTTTTGGTACAAGGCGGGGTTTCAGTACAAGGCGGATTTTTGGTACAAGGCGGGTTTTTGGTACAAGGCGGGTTTTTGGTACAAGGCGGGGTTTCGGTACAAGGCGGGGTTTTGGTACAAGGCGGGTTTTTGGTACAAGGCGGGGTTTTGGTACAAGGCGGGGTTTCGGTACAAGGCGGGGTTTTGGTACAAGGCGGGTTTTTGTTACAAGGCGGGGTTTTGGTACAAGGCGGGGTTTCGGTACAAGGCGGGTTTTTGGTACAAGGCGGGTTTTTGGTACAAGGCGGGGTTTCGGTACAAGGCGGGGTTTCGGTACAAGGCGGGTTTTTGGTACAAGGCGGGGTTTTGGTACAAGGCTGGGTTTCGGTACAAGGCGGGGTTTCGGTACAAGGCGGGTTTTTGGTACAAGGCGGGTTTTTGGTACAAGGCGGGTTTTTGGTACAAGGCGGGGTTTTGGTACAAGGCGGGGTTTTGGTACAAGGCGGGTTTTTGGTACAAGGCGGGTTTTTGGTACAAGGCGGGTTTTTGGTACAAGGCGGGGTTTTGGTACAAGGCGGGGTTTTGGTACAAGGCGGGTTTTTGGTACAAGGCGGGTTTTTGGTACAAGGCGGGTTTTTGGTACAAGGCGGGTTTTTGGTACAAGGCGGGTTTTTGGTACAAGGCGGGTTTTTGGTACAAGGCGGGTTTTTGGTACAAGGCGGTTTTTGGTACAAGGCGGGTTTTTGGTACAAGGCGGGGTTTTGGTACCAGGCGGTTTTTGGTACCAGGCGGTTTTTGGTACAAGGCGGGTTTTTGGTACAAGGCGGGGTTTTGGTACCAGGCGGGGTTTTGGTACAAGGGTTTGGCTATAGGTAGAGCTTTTTCAAAAGTGTTGTTCCCTCCACCTCTGCCTAAAGCTCTATATATTGTTTCGCTCTGTGAGGAACTCGATCAAGTTATTTTTCACTCTGTATAGAGCAGTGGTTCCCAAACTGGGGGTAAATTACCCCCTGGGGGTAATTTAACCATTTTTGGGGGGTAATGGAGGGGTGACAGAAAAAAAGTTATGAATTCTGAAAATCAAGAAAACAATGCGGTACCCGGTATGAGGATTATTAACTTTGTCTTAGTATATAAAGTTGTAAAGTAAACCTATTATAAGTAAGTAATAAAGTTAAACCAAATAACAATAAACATCAAAAACTAATATACAGTATTAGAAAAGAAGAAATATATAGCTAAGTGTGTGGAAACCCAAAAGTATTTTGACAAGTATGCTTCAGGACAAAAATCACTCAGTAGCCCAGATCGACCTGTCCAGTACGCGTCACTCACTTCCTGAGGCTGCCTCTATTTCACACTGTCAGTTTATCTGTGAGCATCAGCCGAGGTATACATAAGCTGGTATGAAGCCAAGAATTCCTAAACTAGCTTCAAGTATGCAACTCCATCCATCCCACTGATGTTCTTGACATCTTTGGTAATAGTCATTAGAGATGCACAATGTTCAAATACAATAAATAAAAGAAAATATCTCAAGTGCTTTAATTTAGCCATATATATCAATAATAACAACATTTTGTGAAAGGGGTAACATGCTTTATGTGGCATGTTAAATTGGGTAACAAGCTGAAAAAGTTTGGGAACCACTGGTATAGAGCGTTATCAAGTCATTGTTTGGTTGGGTTGAGCTTCACTAAGTTGTGTGTAGAGCTTTATCAAATTGTTTAGTTTTGTATAGAGCTTCATCAAATTATTGGTTCACTCTGTGTGGAGCCTTATCAAATTTGCTTTATCAAGATCTACAATGAGGGGGAAACGTCGTCTATAATAAGCCTCTCCATAGAGCCAAGTGTGCATAATGAAGCTTTGATAAATTAGACACATGTGCAACTCTTGGGTATCTTTTTTGAGGAAACGTTTCGCCACACAGTGGCTTCATCAGTCCATACAAAGGAGAATCTTGAAGAACAGGAGGAGAATGAGGTAATCAGTCCCTCAACCTTGAGTCGATGTGGTCAGTCCATCAATCTTGAATAGAATCGTCGTCGTAAACTTCTCTCTTCTATATGCGGGTTATTTGTGTATTATTCCAGTCACGGTATTGTGCCTTTTAATTCTTTACTCTTTCCCTACTTTACCCGTCTTGAATTTCCCCTGACATGATTTGTACAGCCGAAACACCTCACCAGGAGCAGTTTCTTCCAAGGTTCAGTTTCACTGGGAGCTTCTTCACCTCCGTGAATGAATTGGCATTGTCCGGGAAGAAACTATACGGCTTTGATTCATCTCCAGTTTATGTGTACGAATGGTATATAATACCGACAATATAATACTTCCACTGGGGAATCCCGCCTACCAGTGAATTTGCCCTCGTCTGCTTCACCTGACGTTACTATATAAGCGCCAGGATTCTTTCTTCTGCTTCAGAATCTCCACGACTATGGTGCTGTTCGCACCTACTCCTAGGTTGAGGGACTGTTTACCTCATCTTCTGTACATAGTTCTACTGTCTTCAAGTTATGTCCTAGAATTTGTATTGATAAAGCCACTGGATGGCGAAACGTCTACAATAAAGATACCCAGATGTTGCACATGTGTCTTACTCTCATCTCCAGTTCATGTTGAGAGACACCTCAGTCAGTTGGTGCTGGTGTGTTGACAGATGACTCTCAGCGTTCGTGATATTTCTAAGGAGAAAATTGCTGTGATATTGCTTGATAGTACGGCCATAGCTGTGTTATGAGTTTAAGTCCAGGGATAAATGTGTTTCCATTTGCCTACGTCAGTGAAGCACTTCTAGGCACTGTTGGTTAGGTGTTTTGTTATTAGCTAGTTATTTATCAATTATTTATTTAATAGTAAACATAAATAACAGAGTACGATACACGCTTGGGTATATTCAGCAGTCTGTAGGCTGTACCACAATTTTAACCTAGTCTAAAGGCTGTGCTTCAATAATTTTAACCTAGTCTGTAGGCTGTGCCACAATAATTTTAACCTAGGCTGTATGCTGTGCCACAATAATTTTAACCTAGGCTGTAGGCTGTGCTACAATAATTTTAACCTAGTCTGTAGGCTGTGGTACAATAATTTAAACCTAGTCTGTAGGTTGTTACAATAATTTTAACCTAGTCTGTAGGCTGTGCTACAATAATTTAAACCTAGTCTGTAGGTTATGTTACAATAATTTTACCTAGTCTGTAGGCTGTGCCACAATAATTTTAACATAGGCTGTATTTCCAATATCATAAAAACTGCTTTTTTCTTATTTTTTAAGAGCGCAAGGAAGACAAAGATATACGAGTCTAAACTGCATGGCTCGTGTGGTAGCTGCCTTGCTTCTCACTGGCTCTGAGGATGGGAGATTACAGTTACACGAACATAAGAACATAAGAAAGGAGGAACACTGCAGCAGGCCTGTTGGCCCATACTAGGCAGGTCCTTTACAATTCATCCCACTAACAACATTTGACCAACCCAATTTTCAATGCCACCCAAGAAACAAGCTCCGATGTGCAAGTCCCTCTCAAATCCAACCCCTCCCACTCATGTACTTATCCAACCTAAATTTGAAACTACCCAAAGTCCCAGCCTCAATAACCCAACTAGGTAGACTGTTCCACTCATCAACTACCCTATTTCCAAACCAATACTTTCCTATGTCCTTTCTAAATCTAAACTTATCTAATTTAAATCCATTACTGCGGGTTCTCTCTTGGAGAGATATCCTCAAGACCTTGTTAATATCCCCTTTATTAATACCTATCTTCCACTTGTACACTTCGATCAGGTCTCCCCTCATTCTTCGTCTAACAAGTGAATGTAACTTAAGAGTCTTCAATCTTTCTTCATAAGGAAGATTTCTAATGCTATGTATTAATTTAGTCATCCTACGCTGAATGTTTTCTAACGAATTTATGTCCATTCTGTAATATGGAGACCAGAATTGAGCTGCATAATCTAGGTGAGGCCTTACTAATGATGTATAAAGCTGCAGTATGACCTCTGGACTTCTGTTGCTTACACTTCTTGATATAAATCCCAGTAATCTATTTGCCTTATTACGTACGCTTAGGCATTGCTGTCTTGGTTTAAGGTTGCTGCTTACCATAACCCCCAAGTCCTTTTCGCAATCTGTATGGCTAAGTTCTACATTATTTAACTTATAAGTGCTAGGGTTATGGACACTCCCGAGCTTCAGAACCTTGCATTTATCTACATTGAACTGCATCTGCCACTTTTCTGACCAAGAGTAGAGTTTGTCTAAATCCTCCTGAAGTTCCCTAACATCTACGTTTGAATCAATTATCCTACCTATCTTCGTGTCATCGGCGAATTTGCTCATATCACTAGTAATTCCTTCATCAAGATCATTGATATATATTATAAACAACAACGGGCCCAAGACTGATCCCTGTGGAACCCCACTTGTTACTGATCCCCACTCGGATTTAACCCCATTTATGGACACTCTCTGCTTCCTGTCTGTGAGCCATGATTCGATCCACGAGAGCACCCTTCCCCCAATGCCATGAGCTGCTACTTTCTTCAACAGTCTTTGGTGCGGAACTCTATCAAATGCCTTACTAAAATCTAAGTAAACAATATCAAATTCTTTATCGTGGTCAACAGCCTCAAAAGCTTTACTGAAGAAAGTTAATAAATTAGTTAGACAAGACCGGCCTCTTGTGAATCCATGCTGAGTATCATTAATCAAGCTATGCTTATCGAGATGGCTTCTTATAATCTCAGCTATAATTGACTCTAGTAATTTGCCTACAATTGAGGTCAGGCTTATTGGGCGGTAATTTGACGGTAACGACTTGTCCCCTGTTTTAAAAATAGGAATTACATTAGCCATCTTCCACATATCAGACACTACACCTGTTTGAAGAGATAAATTAAAAATATTAGTTAATGGTTCACAGACTTCCATTTTGCATTCCTTAAGAACCCTTGAAAAAACCTCATCAGGACCCGGTGACTTATTTTGCTTCAGTCGGTCTATCTGCTTCACAACCATTTCACTAGTGACTGTGATGTTACATAATTTATCTTCTTCTGATCCACTATAAAAATTAATTACCGGAATATTATTAGTGTCTTCCTGTGTAAAAACCGAGAGAAAATAATTATTTAAAATCGAGCACATTTCATTCTCTTTGTCAGTAAGATGCCCATAGTTATTTTTAAGGGGACCTATCTTATCTCTGACTTTTGTTCTATAGACCTGGAAAAAACTTTTTGGGTTAGTTTTAGAATCCCTAGCAACTTTAATTTCATAGTCCCTTTTAGCTTTTCTTATCCCCTTTTTAATGTCCCTCTTAATGTCAATATACTGATTCATAAGATGACCCTCGCCTCTTTTGATACGTCTATAAATTCCTTTCTTATGCCCTAGTAGATATTTCAGCCTATTATTCATCCATTTTGGGTCATTTCTATTTGATCTAATTTCCTTATAAGGGATAAACGTTCTTTGAGCAGCATGTATTGTGTTCAGAAAACTGTCATATTGATAGCTCTCTTCGTTACCCCAGTCAACAGATGATAAGTGTTCTCTAAGCCCATCGTAATCTGCTAAGCGAAAATCTGGGACTGTTACTGAGTTATCCCTACTATCATACTTCCATTCAATTCTAAATGTAATTGATTTGTGGTCGCTAGCACCCAGTTCCTCTGAAACTTCTAAATTATTAACAAGGGATTCATTGTTTGCCAGAACTAAGTCAAGCAGGTTATTACCCCTTGTAGGTTCTGTCACAAACTGCTTCAAAAAACAATCCTGAACTACTTCTAAGAAATCGTATGATTCTAAATTCCCAGTCAAGAAATTCCAATCAATATGACTAAAGTTAAAGTCTCCTAGAATTACTACATTATCGTGCCTTGTGGCCCTAACAATTTCCTCCCATAGTAGTCTCCCCTGGTCCCTATCTAAATTTGGGGGACGGTATATCACACCTAAAATTAATTTTTCATGCCCCTCTGAAAATTCTATCCAAACAGACTCTGTATGTGTTACTTCAGACTTAATACCCGTTTTTATGCAACAGTTCAAGCGATCTCGGACATACAATGCCACCCCACCCCCCTTCCTGATACTTCTATCTACTTGGAACAATTTAAAACCCTGAATGTGACATTCTGCAGGCATGTCCCGACTTTTTGAATTAAACCACGTCTCAGTAATGGCAAATACATCTATGTTACCTGCACTAGCAACTAGTCTCAACTCGTCCATCTTATTCCTAGCACTGCGACTATTTGTGTAATAAATATTTAATGACCCTCCTCTCTCTTTACCCTTCCTGCTCCTTTCTGTTATTCCACTAAACCTATTACTGTCCTTGTCAATTAGTGCCACTGGCTTTCCAATATCCACCTCATTTTGCCTATTACTAGTTCTCCTAGTACTCATGTTACTACCCTGCGACTTCACAGTTTTCCCGCCAAAACCCATACCACTAACTATTCCTAGTTTAAAGACCTAACAGCTCCCTCCACTGCGTTGGCCAGTGCTCCCACCCCACACCTAGATAAGTGAACCCCATCCCTGGCATACATGTCATTTCTGCCATAGAAGAGGTCCCAGTTGTCAATGAATGTTACCGCATTTTCCTTACAGTATTTGTCCAGCCAGCAATTGACACCAATTGCTCTGGACAACCATTCATTTCCAACTCCTCTCCTTGGCAAAATGCCACATATGACAGGTTTCCCACCCTTCCTCCTAATTATCTCTATTGCTGACCTATACCTGCTAATCAGGTCCTCACTCCTACGTCTGCCAACATCGTTGCCTCCAACACTGAGACAGATAATAGGATTGCTCCCATTACCTCTCATGATGTCATCCAGACGGCTAACAATATCCTTCATCCCAGCCCCAGGAAAACACACTCTCTGCCTCCTACTCCTATCCTTCAAGCAGAATGCCCTATCCAGGTACCTAATCTGGCTATCCCCAACAACAACAATGTTTTTACCTTCCTTGGCGTCGTCCGTCGTGATGCTCCGAGTAGTCGACTCACATTCGCCAGGTAGCATTACACCACTTGTAGAATTCGTCAAGACGTTCTCGATGGTCTTCGTTGGGGTTTCTAGGGATGTCTTACTCACGTCTGCCAATGCTTCTTTGGTGCTCGTTGTGGCATTCCCAGTAGAACACTCACATTCGTCAGGTAGCACCGAGAATGAGTTGGAAGTTTCCACGGTAGTCTTCTGGTTTCTCGTTGTTTCTGCCTCTCCAACCGTTTTCTTGATCTTCAGCTTGGTTCCATGTTGCCCGGCCACTGACCAAGCTCCCCTCTTAACCTGGGGACTCACAACAGAAGGATTACTACGAATCCTCTTGTTCTCCTCCGTTAATCGCCGTATCTCCATCTTAGCAACTCTGAGCTCTTCTCTCAGCTGCTGGTAAAGTTGCTCAAGAGAGGGCATCCTGGTACAGATTCACAGAGAGCACACAAACAGGTCTTCACAGAGCTAAGTACACGTCACCACTGAGCTAAAATACTTTCCTCCTTTCAAAGGGATGGAATAAATGTCTTAATAATGGGGAAATTTCTTTGAGCCAAGGAATTAGAGCTGCCCTTTCGCCTTACATTGGATTAAACAATCTTGCCCTCTGTTTCCAAGGTACTGCTTGTCCCTGCGTATTTAGCGCTTCATGATAATAGTTAGAGATTTAAAAAAAATGAATTTCCTGGATATTATTAATGCTTAAAAATTAAAAGCAGGCATTAAACCTGAATGGGTCACATACATCTTTTTGCACTTCATAATTCACAGTTATAGACAAGCATACATTTACATTCACATTAGCATACACAAACATATATATTTTGTAATACATATCTGGAGTACAACAGAGAGGAAGGAGGGACAGCTACCAGTTTCAGAGAATCCCAAAAGTCTGGAAAAAAAATGGTGAACCTGCCCAGTAGTATATGTTTGCTCCCACAGATTCAGACATCCTTGGCCCATGGGAAAAAGGGTGCATCTAAGTTCCTTATGGAGCTAGGCTAAAGACTCATCAGGGTAACTATGGATGCCAGGGTAGCTAAGTTTCTGTTCCAGCGACTCAGTGTTGCAGTTCAGAGGGGTAATGCCTGTTGTATCGCGCCCCAGCTCTGACACACTTGTAGTGTAATTTTAGACAAACACGTAGTCACATGTACTTGTAATCTCTAACCTCATGTATTGTATACTCCATCTCTGTACTATCAGTTAAACTTCTGAGCACTGTGTACCATATTACATAATAAAATATGTCTATTGGTGAAATTATAAAAGTTAGGGGTGGTAAAGATCAAACCTGTGAGTGGGACAGTCAACGATTCGTCCAAACTAGCACTTGCAGTTGTCGTCAGTGGCAGACTGCAGGTCAAATGTAATGCGATTTTATCGCTCAAAGAGGCCTTTGTTGTCTGCACTGATGACTCAGAGGCCGAGAAACTACTTACCACTACTGCTACCACCACTCTACGTGATCAGGATTTCTCGTCTTGACTTCCCCAGCTCTGAGGGCCAGGAGAACTGTATTCCTCAAGCGACTCGACAACCTCATCACTGCACAGGCTACTGAAGAAATCAAATATCCATCGAAGCACAAACCCCTGGGCTAAGGTGGACTACATTACCAATATACCCAACGCTTCATCCATGCTGAAGGTCACCTTCAGCGACGTCAACATGGCAACCAGAGCTCTCGCTGAGGGCCTGGCTATTCACTACTTCCACATCAACCCAACCTTCATCGAAGGAGAAAAATTCCTACAAATCCCACACTGCTACAACTGCTACTCATACCTGCATACCACCAAAGACTGCACTGCCAAGGACAAAATTCTGTCCCACCTGTGGCCTCGAGGGTCACGATTTCAAAAACTGCACCACTGCTGCACCACCTAAATGCCTGAACTGCAAGAATGATCACCGTACTCTCGCGGCCTGATGCCCAACCAGAAGAGACATAGCCAAGAAACAATTCCATCAACAAAATAAACCCAACCCACAAACCTCATATGCCACTATCACCAAGCTTCAAGCAGACACCACCAAGATTCTACAAGCCACGCAAGCAGCCTCCACCACTCCCCTGCCAGCTCCTGCTGGCGACTCCACCAAAATCCTTTACTGCATCATGTACGCCCATGTACAGCTGAACCTGGCTCCTTCAATACCACCATCAACGAACTCTTCAAGCTCAACAACATGCCGGGTTTCACATTCCCCGCATCACCACCTTCCACAGAGATTCTCATATCCACTACTGTCACCAACATTGTCGTTGCTCCACCGCTACCTCAACCCCCACCCGACAGCGAGTTGGCCCAATCAGAGACCTCTGAGACCTCAAAAGAACCCACCACCACCTGCCTCCACCCCTACTGAGACCTCAGAAGAACCCACCACCACCCGCCTCCACCCCTACGGCTACTGACCTATCAGAAACCCCGGCTCGTTCAGCTCAGCACCCACCAGCAACCCCACCGATCCTCAAACATGACTATGCCACGTTCTACGAAACCATACAGCAGAGCTATGCCCTTCCCAGAACTTAGCCGACGACTCCAAAACAACACTGCATAGTACACCGTTCATGGAACTGAACCTCCGACCCTACAATCCATACTCGACATACTCAACGACAAAATCCACATCCACCACTCCAAAATGAAGGTACTACACCTCACAAGAGCAGAAACGGCTCTGACAGCAGCACAGTCTAATCATCATATATCATTGTCTAATCATATATATATATATATATATATATATATATATATATATATATATATATATATATATATATACCCATAAACATATATTAAACATACACACAAATGCACACAAACGTACGCATAAACATACACAAATATACAAAAAACCTAAACGAATATAAAATAACCCAGCAAGAACGTGCCCATACATACTTATAAAGATATACAATATACACCTATGTACACATACACACACACAAAGAATTGCATGAAATATTCCTATTTTTTTCTACGTTTTTAAACCGATACAAAAAAGGGAACATTTCTCTGGGTAATAACTGAAATAATAAACGATAACAACTTAACACGTTGTCATACTTTAATAACCTAATAAACGACGTAGCAAAAACTTAAGGTTTCCCGAGAAGACAGCGGTAGTGACGTATTAGAGAGGCAGTGACGTATTATAGAGGCAGTGACGTATTAGAGAGGCAGTGACATACGAGGTATTGTCCTGGAAAGTCAGGTGACGTGTAATTTCCTTCCTTTTAGGCTCTTCCAAGGTCACTTTCCACCCCATTTTCTTTCCCTGCAGCATCTGACACTGTCGTCACCTTCAGTGCTCAACACTGTCACTTTCTCCACTGTCACTGCCTTGAAAAAGTGGATAAAAAAAAAAAAGATTTACAAATTAAATATTTAGATTTTCCCCGAGTCACTTTGAATATTCCACGTCTGTCACCCCGTCTTTTATAAATACATAATTATATTTTATTACGTAATGTGGTACAAAAAATTTAGAATATATATTAATGACACAAAGACGTTGGAGTATAAAATACAGAAGGTTAAAATAATATATTACTATTACTGATACAAAGATACATTTGTCAAGAATTATATTTCAAGAATTACATTTGTCAAGAATTACATTTCAAAAATTACACTTCAAGAATTGCATTTCAAGAATTACATTTCAAGAATTATATGTCCTCCATGGTGGCGCGCATCCTAGTTGCAACAGGCGTTACCCCTCTGAACCGCAACGCTAAAGTCGGTGGAACAGGAAACTAGGTGCTCTGGGGTCCTTAGTTGCCCTGATGAGTCTTATGCCTAGTTCCTTAAGGAACAAGCAAACGTAATAATAAAACGGTTCACTGTCCTTAACTGACGTTCGGGACTCCCTCAAGGTAGCAGCTGCGCCTCTTTCAGTATAAAATACTGATGTGAAGCTCTAGACCCATGTGAATCACTGAGGTTATGGCGTGAGAGAAATATACTGAGCCAGACTGGATTTTCAGTGTGTATGCTGTTGAGTATCCCTTTGAGAATATTCTTTTACAGCCTTGAGTATTCCTGTTGCTTTATATCCCCGTTGATGAGTATTCCTGTTGTATATCCCTGTTGTTGAGTATTCCTGTTTTATATCCATGTTGATGAGTGTTCCCGTTGTTTTATATCCATGTTGATGAGTGTTCCCGTTGTTTTATATCCTTGTTTTTGAGTATTCCCGTTGTTTTATATATCTGTTGTTGAGTATTCCAGTTTTATATCCTTGTTGAGCATTCCCGTTTTATATCTCTGTTGAGTATTCCGCTGTTTTATATCCCTGTTGAATATTCCCGTTGCTTTATATCCCTGTTGTTGAGTATTCCCGTTTATATCACCGTTGCTGGGTATTCTTGAACAACTCTGTTGCTGAGTATCACTGTTGCTGCATATCCTTGTTTCTGAGTACCCCTGTTGTTGAATATCTTACTTGCTGAGTCTCCCGGCTGATGAGTATCTCTGCTGATGAATATCCCTGTTGATTAGTATCCCTGTTGTTGGGTATCCCGTGTCTTCTGCATGGAAGCAGCTCAACAGTTGCCCGGATGTGTGACGGTATCACAGAGAACCGGTCTCTCTCTCTCTCTCTCTCTCTCTCTCTCTCTCTCTCTCTCTCTCTCTCTCGGATACACACACGCACACACATACACATACACACATACACACACACACACGCCAGGAGCTATGACTCGACCCCTGCAACCACAACTAGGCGAGTACACACACACACACATACATACACTCTCACTCATATACAAATACATACACTCACACATATACACATACATATATACACACACATGTACAAATGCACATACTCATGCACATACATGCATACACATACAATGCACACACACAGTGCACATACACATATGCGCGCACACACAATACACATACATATATGCGCACACATACATATATGCACCCACGTGTAATATATATATATATATATATATATATATATATATATATATATATATATATATATATATATATATATATATATATATATATATATATATATATATATATATATATATATTATATATATATATATATATATATTTATATATATATATATATACATATTATATATATATATATATATTTATATATTTATATATATATATATATATATATATATATATATATATATATATATATATATATATATATATATATATATATATATATATATATTATATATATAATTATTGATGCTAAAGAGTCAGTGATATTGCTATGTACACAAATAATTGCATAATTATATGGAGTCGTTAAAATAATTTATGCGAATGTAAATTATGGAATTAACATATCCATTGATAATAAGGTTATAAATAGTCTATTAGATAGACTCATAACAGTGACTAACGATGACATAGTACCATGATTCCCGCAGTAATAACAGGATTTATCTCCTCTGATTCCCGCCTCGTCAGTCATATACACTGCTCATGTTTATTACTTTATTTATATACATACATTTTTTTTGTATACCGGTGATGTATATTCCTCAATTTTTTTTGGCAGTTTTTTTTGTCAACACTGATGAAGTATATATTCGTAAATTTTTTTTGTCAGGTTCTTTCCAATATTGGTGATGAATATTCATCATTTTTTCCAATATTGGTGATGAATATTCATCATTTTTTCCAATATTGGTGATGAATATTCATCATTTTTTCCAGTATTGGTGATGAATATTCATCATTTTTTCCAATATTGGTGATGAATATTCATCATTTTTTCCAATATTGGTGATGAATATTCATCATTTTCTCCATTACCAGTGATGAATATTCATCAATTTTTTTTGTATTTTTTCCAGAAGAGTTGATCAATATTCATCATTTTTTTGGCAGTTTTTTCAATACCGGTGATTAATAAATATTCTTCTGTTTATTTTTTAACACATTTTTTTCGATTTGTATTTTAATTCAAATTTAAAATACTTTTAAAATTAAATTAAAATAAATTTTTTGCTTTAAAATTAAATTTAAATTAAAAGATCAAGGTATTTTTTAAATGAAAATTTATTTAAATAAATTTTATTTTTAAATAAAAAATATTTTAATTCAAATTTAATTTTAATTTAGAATAAAATTTATTACATTTATTTTTTAATTAATTTTAAATTGTTAATAATCAAATTTAAATTATTTATATAAATTAAAAATAACTAAAATTAAATTTGAAGTAATTTCTAATTAAAACATTCGATTTATGTTTTAAATAATTAGAGAGAGAATAAATTTATTTTTGATTTATTAAAGAAAATAATCAAATTAATTTTCAATTAATGTTTTTAAATATTTAAAGTGAGATTTATTCGATATATTTTTATTTAATTAAATAATTGCATTGATAATTATCCATTAATTATCAGTCAATTTATCCATCAATTTTGTAATCAACTAACTCGTTATCTTATTAAAATATTTATGGGGAAGCAGTAAATGCGTAGGGGTGAACCAGCTCCTAGGGAATGGAGGAGTAATCAGTTTTGATGCGAGGAAGAGGAGTAGCTCCATTTACTTGGATCCATAGCCCTTTACCCCTGGGGGTGATAGTTTCTCCCCTTCCAAGGAGTGGGGGGGGGATGGGCCTTGATAATGCTTAAGGCTCTTGATCCAAGGAAGTAACACCACACAATACACAACACTTATTTGCAGTTGCTGGGGTTGATATTCAGCTCCTGGCCAAGAGTGTGGTGTGTAGCGACCTCAGACAAAAGGACACCATGATTATTACGTTGCCTTTTCATTTAATTTGTAATTTTTTTCGTTAATAGGTAAAACGAAAATTTCATGTTTTATATTATTTGACTTGTATTACTAGCTTGTGTGTGTTGGTAGGCTGTAATATTATCATTATTAAAGATTCGCCGGTATTCTCCCGGCCCGGGCCTTTTCCAAGTGGTGGCCCGGCCTTGGCTCCCTCTCTAGGGAGTGTCTGAGGCCTAAGTCTCCCATGGGAGGAGGCACAAGTACCTCCTCGTCTTTGGGACTAACTGTCCCCAGGCTTAGCCACAAGCTAGGCCTCTCTGGTCTGCCATCCCCGCCCCAAGGGGGCTAATGGGAATGACAGTCTTGTGAGCTGCAAGCTCCGGCTCAGGCACCTACCCTACCCTAGAAGGGCTGGACATGGTGTCGATCTGAGGTTGTAATAGCTACACCTTTCACTGTGTTCGTTGGTGTAGAGTTTTGACTGGCTGTCAATGCTGGTAACTTCCTGCCCGCTTGTTGCGCAGTTGGTGTCAGGGGTAAGCTGGTAAGAGTCACCTAACGTTGGATCTGCTGGGTCTGCCTCTCTGCCTCTCTCCCTCTCTGCCTCTCTCCCTCTCTGCCCCTCTCCCTCTCTGCCCCTCTCCCTCTCTGCCCCTCTCCCTCTCTCTCTCTCTCTCGCTGTTCCTCGTAGAGGAAACACCTTCTCGTCTCTTGCTCTGTCTGGGAGAATGCTGGTCTCCTCAGCTCGTGTTATTTAGACTGTTTTTGGTAGAGTACATCTCCGTTGGTGAGCCGAGACGTACATTTCGTAACTTTGGTAACAGAGCATTATTTAGACAATCATATTTAACGTTTTCAGAGGTTGTGTCATGGAGACACACTATATCTCTGATCCAGAGTTCATTTGTCAACCTACATTGTTCAGGGATCTACACACTGCCGTAGTCGGGAAATTGGAATTGCTAAACTCAGTTTCAATAATAAGGGAGTTTAACCTTGTTTTGGGAGGATTAGCTGATGGTCTCCTTGATTCCTTACCTGACGCTGTGCTGTTCACTGCTGCTTCGAGCATTTAAACAAGGTGTCTGATTGCCTCGATGGTCCAGAAGTTATCTTATCTAGGGACTTGTCACATTCTAAGTTGAGTCAGTCCGAACACATACTGACCACATTCACAATCACATACACTTACATACATATATGTACGTATTCATAAGAGTATTACAGTGCACTGTATATTATCTGAAGGCCCCAAAGCACTAAATATATGTTAAGTATAAAGTAAGATATATACGTATAATAAGGTATACTCCATATATTCCATGATTTGTGTAGGAGTTTATCTCCTTAGTCATTCAGGCTACATTAACTGTAATTATTAACATCCAGACATCTGTGTGTGTGTGTGTGTGTGTGTGTGTGTGTGTGTGTGTGTGTGTGTGTGTGTGTGTGTGTGTGTTGTACTTAACGCAATAAGCATAACTAAATTGATCTGTGATCTTAGTGTGATCTTAGGTCATGAGATTTTAGATCTTGATATATTAGACTGATGTTCCATCTTAGTGTACACTGACAAGACATCAAATTGAAAAAGATGTTTATAAATCATATTCTATTTGAGTGACATCTCTCTGCTCCTGTTTTATGTCTGACAACAGTTGATGAATTAGACATGTACAGTATCTGGGTATCTTCCAGACGTTTCGCCATCCAGTGGCTTTATCAGTGCAATACATGGTTATAACATGAAGACTAGAAATATATACAGTAAGTACTGGAAGATGAGGTAATCAGTCCCTTACTCTAGGAGCAGGTGATGAGCACCGTAGTCCTGAGGAATCCGAAACACAGACAGTTGTTGTTCTAGATTCGCCGGTATAATCTCCCGGCCTGGCCTTTTCCAAGTGGTCTCCCGGCCTTGGCTCCTTGTCGAGGGAGTGTCTCAGATCAGTGTCTGCCATGGGAGGAGGTACAAGAACCTCCTCAAACTCAGACAGGAAGATTGGTGCTTATATACCAATCTTTCTTCCTGTGCTTCAGATTCCTCCAGGCTAAGGTGCTCATCTTTCACAGTCTGCTATCAACATTTCTACAGTCTTCACATTATGTCAGTATATTGCACTGATAAAGCCACTGGATGGTGAAAGGTCTACAAGATACCCAGATATTCGTATTGTATATGTGTTTAATTCATCATCTTGTCGGTGATGAATACCACTGATATACAGTCTAACAACAGA
Source organism: Cherax quadricarinatus (assembly GCF_038502225.1). Lineage (NCBI taxonomy): Eukaryota > Metazoa > Arthropoda > Malacostraca > Decapoda > Parastacidae > Cherax > Cherax quadricarinatus. The sequence goes on along the minus strand of NC_091371.1, from coordinate 3,692,108 downwards.
GATGGTTGATTGAATTAAACCTTCAGGATGTTAGCTGTTCAAATAACTTACGAATATCAGAACACCATTTATACGCTGTCATCTGTTCTTTCCTCCACCTGTTAAATAACAGCCTTCAAGCGGACGTAAGTGAATTATATAAATTATTGTTAATCTGCAAAAAAGAAATTATAAATTGCCCAGGAAGACCTGAGAACCGGAATTCTACGTGAAAGTGAAGCTAAAGAGACTTGAATAACTCAGGTGGTTCCAGAACTTAACGTTACTTCGACACAGGGATATTATCCAGGCCTCGGTAGGGGAAACATGGACGGGAATTATTAGGGTCTACTGGAACAAGCTGTTAATAGTGGGTACTGGAACAAGCTGTTAATAGTGGGTACTGGAACAAGCTGTTAATAGTGGGTACTGGAACAAGCTGTTAATAGTGGGTACTGGAACAAGCTGTTAATAGTGGGTACAGGAACAAGCTGTTAATAGTGGGTACTGGAACAAGCTGTTAATAGTGGGTACTGGAACAAGCTGGTAATAGTGTGTACTGGAACAAGCTGTTAATAGTGGGTACTGGAACAAGCTGTTAATAGTGGGTACTGGAACAAGCTGTTAATAGTGGGTACTGGAACAAGCTGGTAATAGTGTGTACTGGAAAAAGCTGGTAATAGTGGGTACTGGAAAAAGCTGGTAATAGTGGGTACTGGAACAAGCTGTTAATAGTGGGTACTGGAACAAGCTGTTAATAGTGGGTACTGGAACAAGCTGTTAATAGTGGGTACTGGAACAAGCTGTTAATAGTGGGTACTGGAACAAGCTGTTAATAGTAGGTACTGGAACAAGCTGTTAATAGTGAGTACTGGAACTAGCTGTTAATAGTGGGTACTGGAACAAGCTGTTAATAGTGGGTACTGGAACAAGCTGTTAATAGTGGGTACTGGAACAAGCTGTTAATAGTGGGTACTGGAACAAGCTGGTAATAGTGTGTACTGGAACAAGCTGTTAATAGTGGGTACTGGAACAAGCTGTTAATAGTGGGTACTGGAACAAGCTGTTAATAGTGGGTACTGGAACAAGCTGTTAATAGTGGGTACTGGAACAAGCTGTTAATAGTAGGTACTGGAACAAGCTGTTAATAGTGAGTACTGGAACTAGCTGTTAATAGTGGGTACTGGAACAAGCTGTTAATAGTGGGTACTGGAACAAGCTGTTAATAGTGGGTACTGGAACAAGCTGTTAATAGTGGGTACTGGAACAAGCTGTTAATAGTGGGTACTGGAACAAGCTGTTAATAGTGGGTACTGGAACAAGCTGTTAATAGTGGGTACTGGAACAAGCTGTTAATAGTGGGTACTGGAACAAGCTGTTAATAGTGGGTACTGGAACAAGCTGGTAATAGTGTGTACTGGAACAAGCTGTTAATAGTGGGTACTGGAACAAGCTGTTAATAGTGGGTACTGGAACAAGCTGGTAATAGTGTGTACTGGAACAAGCTGGTAATAGTGGGTACTGGAACAAGCTGTTAATAGTGGGTACTGGAACAAGCTGTTAATAGTGGGTACTGGAACAAGCTGTTAATAGTGGGTACTGGAACAAGCTGTTAATAGTGGGTACTGGAATAAGCTGTTAATAGTGGGTACTGGAACAAGCTGTTAATAGTGGGTACTGGAACTAGCTGTTAATAGTGGGTACTGGAACAAGCTGTTAATAGTGGGTACTGGAACAAGCTGTTAATAGTAGGTACTGGAACAAGCTGTTAATAGTGGGTACTGGAACTAGCTGTTAATAGTGGGTACTGGAACAAGCTGTTAATAGTGGGTACTGGAACAAGCTGTTAATAGTGGGTACTGGAACAAGCTGTTAATAGTGGGTACTGGAACAAGCTGTTAATAGTGGGTACTGGAACAAGCTGTTAATAGTGGGTACTGGAACAAGCTGTTAATAGTGGGTACTGGAACTAGCTGTTAATAGTGGGTACTGGAACAAGCTGTTAATAGTGGGTACTGGAACAAGCTGTTAATAGTGGGTACTGGAATAAGCTGTTAATAGTGGGTACTGGAACTAGCTGTTAATAGTGGGTACTGGAACTGGCTCTTATAGTGTGTACTGGAACTAGCTGTTAATAGTGGGTACTGAAACTGGCTGTTAATAGTGTGTACTGGAACTAGCTGTTAATAATGGGTACTGGAACAAGCTGTTAATAGTGGGTACTGGAACTAGCTGTTAATAGTGTGTACTGGAACAAGCTGTTAATAGTGGGTACTGGAACAAGCTGTTAATAGTAGGTACTGGAACAAGCTGTTAATAGTGGGTACTGGAACTGGCTGTTAATAGTGTGTACTGGAACTAGCTGTTAATAGTGGGTACTGAAACTGGCTGTTAATAGTGTGTACTGGAACTAGCTGTTAATAATGGGTACTGGAACAAGCTGTTAATAGTGGGTACTGGAACTAGCTGTTAATAGTGTGTACTGGAACAAGCTGTTAATAGTGGGTACTGGAACAAGCTGTTAATAGTAGGTACTGGAACATGCTGTTAATAGTGGGTACTGGAACTAGCTCTTAATAGTGGGTACTGGAACTGGCTGTTAATAGTGTGTACTGGAACTAGCTGTTAATAATGGGTACTGGAACAACCTGTTAATAGGGTGTACCGGAACTAGCTATTAATAGGGAGTACTGGAACAAGCTGTTAATAGGGGGTACTGGAACGAGTTGTTAATAGGATGCTAGGATGTATTTCTTCAGCCACAGTGTGGTCAGGAAGAGAAATTATCTGGGAAAACAAAATGGCAGAGAAAGAATTCCTAAGGAACTTGACAAGGCGGCAAGATAGTTCACACAAAGTTACGAGAACGCGAGATGCTTAGGAAGCTGAGCCAGGAGCTGAGATTCCATCCCCATAACAAATAAGGACCCATACATGCACAAGCGCCCAAATAAACGCGCACAGACACACATACACAAGCACATTCTCTCTCTCTCTCACACACACACACACACACACACAAAGCAAAGTGTGCCAGTGCAGAAAAACCTCATTAAGACTTCAGCAGAAAAGCTGTTCACGTTCTTCCCAACTTACCCCAGTAATTATTGTCTAAAATATTCAGTGGCAGCAGAACCTCAACGAGACAGAACCAGCGTGATGCTGAGAGAGAGAGAGAGAGAGAGAGAGAGAGAGAGAGAGAGAGAGAGAGAGAGAGAGAGAGAGAGAGAGAGAGAGACTGAGACAGAGACTGAGAAAGACAAGAATAAAATAATTAATAAATAAACAAGTGTTGGAAATGGGACGATACCAAAATTTTGGCCGATACCGATACTTTTTTATTCTTCAGATTTAGAATACTCATTGCTCACTAGGTATTAAAATCCCAATTTAATGAAAACACAATAAAAAAAATTATTATAAAAAAAGTTTGAATAATTTCCATTTATTTTGCATATGAAAAAAATTAACTTAATCATAACTAGAAATTTAAAATCTTAGATTATAGTTAAGTTCTTTTTTTTTATATGCAAAATAACTGGAAAATATTCAAACTTATTTTATAATTATTTTTCGATTATGTCTTCATCAGGATAATGTAACAGGGATTGAAAAACATGTCGACTTTGATTCTGGTAAATGTTACGCAGAACACCTGCTGTCCCTGTTCACTTAGCAGTAAGTAGGTACCTGGGTGTTAGCCTTCTGGTGTGGGTCGCATCCTGAGGGACAAGGTTAACTTGTGCAGGCTGCTCGAAATTCTCTACAAGTTAAACTTGTCCCTCAGGATGCGACCCACACCAGAAGGCTAACACCCAGGTACCTACTTACTGCTAGGTGAACAGGGACAGCAGGTATTCTTCGTAACATTTACCAGAATCAAAGTCGACAAGTTTTTCAATCCCTGTTACATTATCTTGGCTTTCTTCATCAGACTCGTTGCTGTATCATGATAATAATGGTACATAATACTGACGACTGGGTGATTAAGATACATGTACAACAGTTAGGTAACATTTCTGAAACGATTCGCTCACGAAGTACGAGTCTAAAGTCGTGGATAAATTAGACACGTGCGCAACTCTTGGGTATCTTTATTGAGGAAACGTTTCGCCACACAGTGGCTTCATCAGTCCATAGAAAGGAGAATCGTGAAGAGCAGGAGGAGAATGAGGTAATCAGTCCCTAAACCTTGAGTCGATGTGGTCAGTCCATCAATCTTGAATAGAATACAGCATATGAGAGGTGAAGTGGCTTATATACCGTAGGCAGGAGAGGTGCAGCAGTCGTAGGTGGTGTCACATTTGTCCATGTGGAAGTAGGTCGTGCCCAAGGATTAGGCAAGCAGGAATTCTTCGCTTGCCTAATTCTTAGGCACGACCTACTTCCACATGGACAAATGTAACACCACCTACGACTGCTGCACCTCTCCTGCCTACGGTATATAAGCCACTTCTCCTCTCATATGCTGTATTCTATTCAAGATTGATGGACTGACCACATCGACTCAAGGTTGAGGGACTGATTACCTCATTCTCCTCCTGCTCTTCAAGTTTCTCCTACGTATGGACTGATGAAGCCACTGTGTGGCGAAACGTTTCCTCAATAAAGGTACCCAAGAGTTGCACATGAGTTTAATTTATCAACATGTCGGGTCTCTGAACCATTCATCTACAATTCTTCAGTCAAATACAGAGGTGACTAAATATGGAAACAACAGAAGCAGTGGAGCTATAAAGATGTGATCGGATCAACAGCCTTGAAGATGTTATGAAATGGTCAGTCCCACAGCCATGAGAAGTGTTCACCATCTTGACCGAAGTTGGAAGGTATGTATTCACCTGTACATTCACAGATGCAGTCTTCAAGACGATACAAGTTAAGTCTTCCAGAGTGTCTCAGACAATATATTCAATGAGTCAGCTTCTTCCTAACTCATTGTTTTCTTGAAGATTCACTAGTTCACTGCATACTAGAAAATAGTTACTATTTACTTGCAGCTAGCTTACAGTTAGCTTACAGCTCCACAATACAATCAGTAATAAATAGTGAAGGTGTATGTGCTGTGATGGTATGTGTATGTTCTCACCTAGGTGTGGTTGCAGATATCGATCCACAGCTCCTGGCCCCGCCTCTTCGCTGTGTGTGTGTGTTTGTAACTCTCGCAAGAGAGATACTTAACGCATTTGAAGTAATAATATTTGAAAAGTATCGGCAGGTATCGGTCACTTTCCACCGATACCAACACTTTGACACACCCATAACAAGAATATGGGGTAGCTAATATATATATATATATATATATATATATATATATATATATATATATATATATATATATATATATATATATATGCAATAAGATCACAGTAAACAGGTGATTTCAAAATATGCAAAACAACCACTCTGAAAGAATAGAGAAATTCCAAGCGCTTTCGTGACTACTCACATTATCAGTAGTAGTCACGAAAGCGCTTGGAATTTCTCTATTCTTTCAGAGTGGTTGTTTTGCATATATATATATATATATATATATATATATATATATATATATATATATATATATATATATATATATATATATATATATATATATAGCCATCACATAGTCTCTCCTGTTATACTACACAAAGCACAGAGAGTGAACACTGAAACAAGCTGCCTCATTCCAGTCTATATTTGTCCAACCTATTTTTATGTTACCCAAGTAATAGCTTTTATATCCTTTTACTCATGTACGAATTAATTGCTCTACCATATTGTATTACTTTTGTCACTACCACTACTACTACTACTACTACTACTACTACCACCACCACCACTAGTGAACATCGAAATGGTACCTCACTAGTATTCACCTCACTCTGAGCCTTTATATACCCTCTGTGTCCATGTATTGTTTGTAATGGCTTGATAAAGCTCCTGGAGAGCGAAACGTTGCCACAATAAATGTCACATTAGTTGCACTTGTGTCCTTTTACTTTACATATATATATATATATAGACACAAACACAATAGCAGCATTAAACATCTTCATTTAACATAAAAAGACATAATTTATCATACAATCGTTGCTGAGTATCAAACTCCATCATCAGTGCTAAAACAATTAACAACAATTAACAACAATTAACAACAGAGCAGCTGGTTTACGTAAAGAAAATTATTTCTAGTTTGTGGGTGAGTTATTGATAATTTGTTATTGTTTGATGATTGTGTTATTTATAAATAACTTGAGCAGTAGATGAAGATGTATATTGGACTCGTCTAGTCGACCTCATTGTTGACTGGTCAACGAGGCTGTTGCTGTCAGCATCTGGCAGGCCTACATAGCTAAAGTGTGTGTGTACCCCCATTATAATACTGGATACCTGAGGACGACTAGTGTACTGGTTGTCCCTCTGATCACCAGTACACTGGTCGTACCTGGGATCCCAGTACAACGCTAGTCGTACGTGGGGTTAACAGTACAACACTGGTCGTACGTGGAGTTCTCGGTAGAACACTGGTCGTACCTGGGATCCCAGTACAACGCTGGTCGTACCTGGGATTCCCAGAACACTGGACGTACGTGGAGTTCCCAGAACAATGGTCGTACGTGGGGTTCCCAGAACACTGGTCGTACGTGGGGTTCCCAGTAGAACACTGGTCGTACATGGGGTTCCCAGTAGAACACTGGTCGTACGTGGGGTTCCCAGTAGAACACTGGTCGTACGTGGGGTTCCCAGTAGAACACTGGTCGTACGTGGGGTTCCCAGTAGAACACTGGTCGTACGTGGGGTTCCCAGTAGAACACTGGTGGCACCTGGGATCCCCAGCACAACACTGGTCGTACCTGGCATCCCCAGCACAACACTGGTCGTACCTGGGATCCCCAGCACAACACTGGTCGTACCTGGGATCCCCAGCACAACACTGGTCGTACCTGGGATCCCCAGAACAACACTGGTCGTACATGGGGTTCTCAGAACACTGGTCGTACCTGGGGTTCTCAGAACACTGGTCGTACCTGGGATCCCCAGCACAACACTGGTCGTACCTGGGATCCCCAGCACAACACTGGTCGTGCCTGGGGTTCTCAGAACACTGGTCGTACCTGGGGTTCTCAGAACAACACTGGTCGTACCTGGGATCCCCAGCACAACACTGGTCGTACCTGGGATCCCCAGCACAACACTGGTCGTACCTGGGATCCCCAACACAACACTGGTCGTACCTGGGATCCCCAGCACAACACTGGTCGTACCTGGGATCCCCAGCACAACACTGGTCGTACCTGGGATCCCCAGCACAACACTGGTCGTACCTGGGATCCCCAGCACAACACTGGTCGTACCTGGGATCCCCAGCACAACACTGGTCGTACCTGGGGTTCTCTGAACAACAGTTTTCCAATACCTGTACAAAAACTTCTCTCTTCCGTGCCGACAGGAAGATGTTAATTACATAACACAGTTTTGTGTCACATAAATCAACACTTTAGTGCTGGAATGTCTAGTGCAAGGGGTCTCTGGTGGGACGGGGGTCTCTGGTGGGACGGGGGTCTCTGGTGGGAGGGGGGTCTCTGGTGGGAGGGGGGGGTCTCTGGTGGGAGGGGGGTCTCTGGTGGGAGAGGGGTCTCTGGTGGGAGAGGGGTCTCTGGTGGGAGAGGGGTCTCTGGTGGGAGAGGGGTCTCTGGTGGGAGAGGGGTCTCTGGCGGGAGGGAGGTCTCTGGCGGGAGGGGGTCTCCGGTGGGAGGGGGGTCTCCGGTGGGAGGGGGTCTCTGGTGGGAGGGGGGTCTCTGGTGGGAGGGGGTCTCTGGTGGGAGGGGGGTCTCTGGTGGGGGTATCTGGTGGGAGGGAGGTCTCTGGTGGGCGGGTGTTTCCGGTGGGAGGGGGTCTCTGGTGGGAGGGGGGTCTCTGGAGGGAGGGGGGTCTCTGGTGGGACGGGGGTCTCTGGTGGGACGGGGGTCTCTGGTGGGACGGGGGTCTCTGGTGGGACGGGGGTCTCTGGTGGGACGGGGGTCTCTGGTGGGACGGGGGTCTCTGGTGGGACGGGGGTCTCTGGTGGGACGGGGGTCTCTGGTGGGACGGGGGTCTCTGGTGGGACGGGGGTCTCTGGTGGGACGGGGGGGGGTCTCTGGTGGGACGGGGGTCTCTGGTGGGACGGGGGTCTCTGGCGGGACGGGGGTCTCTGGCGGGACGGGGGTCTCTGGCGGGACGGGGGTCTCTGGCAGGACGGAGGTCTCTGGCAGGACGGGGGTCTCCGGTGGGACGGGGGTCTCTGGTGGGACGGGGGTCTCTGATGGGACGGGGGTGTCTGGTGGGACGGGAGTCTCTGATGGGAGGGAGGTCTCTGGTGGGAGAGTGTTTCCCGTGGGAGGGGGTCCCGGGTGGAAGGGGATCTCTGGTGGGAGGGAGGTCTCTGGTGGGAGGGGGGCTCTGGTGGGGGGGAGGTCTCTGGTGGGATGGTGTTTCCAGTGGGAGGGGGTCTCTGGTGGGAGGGGGTCTCTGGCGGGAGGGATGTCTCTGGCGGGAGGGAGGTCTCTGGCGGGAGGGAGGTCTCTGGCGGGAGGGGGGTCTCTGGCGGGAGGGGGGTCTCTGGCGGGAGGGGGGGTCTCTGGCGGGAGGGGGGTCTCTGGCGGGAGGGAGGTCTCTGGCGGGAGGGAGGTCTCTGGTGGGAAGGAGGTCTCTGGTTGGAGGGTGTTGTCCATGGGAGGGGGGTCTCTGGTGGGAGGGGGGTCTCTGGTGGTAGGGGGTCTCTGGTGGGAGGAGGTTTCTAGTGGGAGGGAGGGAGGTCTCTGGTGGGCGGGGGTCTCCGGTGGGAGGGGGGTCTCTGGTGGGAGGGGGTCTCTGGTGGGAGGGGGTCTCTGGTGGGAGGGGGGTCTCTGGTGGGAGGAGGGTGTCTGGTGGAAGGGGGGTGTCTGGTTGGAGGGGGGCCTCTGGTGGGAGGGGGGTTTCTGGTGGGAGGGTGTCTCCGGTGGGAGGGGGTCTCTGGTGGGAGGGGGGTCTCTGGTGGGAGGGTGTCTCCGGTAGGAGGGGAGTCTCTGGTGGGAGGGTGTCTCCGGTGGGAGGGGGAATCTGGTGGGAGGGAGGTCTCTGGCTGGAAAGTGGTCTCTGGTGGGAGGGGAGTCTCTGGTGGGAGGGGGTTCTCTGGTGGGAGGGGGGTCTCTGGTGGGAGGGGGGTCTCCGGTGGGAGGGGGGTCTCTGGTGGGAGGGGGTCTCTGATGGGACGGGGGTCTCTGATGGGGATATCTGGTGGGAGGGAGGTCTCTGGTGGGCGGGTGTTTCCGGTGGGAGGGGGTCTCTGGTGGGAGGGGGGTCTCTGGTGGGAGGGGTGTCTCTGGTGGGAGGGGGTCTCTGGTGGGAGGGAGGTCTCCGGTGGGAGGGGGGTCTCTGGTAGGAGGGAGGTCTCTGGTAGGAGGGAGGTCTCTGGTAGGAGGGAGGCCTCTGGTAGGAGGGAGGTCTCTGGTGGGAGGGGGTCTCTGGTGGGATAGAGGTCTCTGGCTGGAGGGGGGTCTCTGGTGGGAGGGTTGTCTCTGGCGGGAGGGGGGTCTCTGGCGGGAGGGGGGTCTCTGGCGGGAGGGAGGTCTCTGGCGGGAGGGAGGTCTCTGGCGGGAGGGGGTCTCCGGTGGGAGGGGGGTCTCCGGTGGGAGGGGGTCTCTGGTGGGAGGGGGGTCTCTGGTGGGAGGGGGGTCTCTGGTGAGAGGGAGGTCTCCGGTGGGAGGGGGGTCTCTGGTGGGAGGGGGGTCTCTGGTGGGTGGGAGGTCTCTGGTGGGAGGGGGTCTCTGGTGGGAGGGAGGTCTCTGGTGGGCGGGTGTTTCCGGTGGGAGGGGGTCTCTGGTGGGAGGGGGTCTCTGGTGGGAGGGGGGTCTCTGGTGGGAGGGGGCTCTCTGGTGAGAGGGAGGTCTCCGGTGGGAGGGGGTCTCTGTTGGGAGGGGGGTCTCCTGTGGGAGGGGATCTCTGGTGGGAGGGAGGTCTCTGGTGAGAAGGAGGTCTCCGGTGGGAGGGGGGTCTCTGGTGGGAGGGGGGTCTCTGGTGGGAGGGGGTCTCTGGTGAGAGGGAGGTCTCCGGTGGGAGGGGGTCTCTGGTGGGAGGGGGGTCTCTGGTGGGAGGGAGGTCTCTGGTGGGCGGGTGTTTCCGGTGGGAAGGGGTCTCTGGTGGGAGGGGGTCTCTGGTGGGAGGGGGGTCTCTGGTGGGAGGGGGGGTCTCTGGTGGGAGGGGGGTCTCCGGTGGGAGGGGGGTCTCCGGTGGGAGGGGGTCTCTGGTGGGAGGGAGGTCTCTGGTGAGAGGGAGGTCTCCGGTGGGAGGGGGTCTCTGGTGGGAGGGGGGTCTCTGGTGGGAGGGGGGTCTCTGGTGGGAGGGGGGTCTCCGGTGGGAGGGGGGTCTGCGGTGGGAGGGGGTCTCTGGTGGGAGGGAGGTCTCTGGTGAGAGGGAGGCCTCCGGTGGGAGGGGGTCTCTGGTGGGAGGGGGGTCTCTGGTGGGTGGGGGGGTCTCTGGTGGGAGGGGGGTCTCCGGTGGGAGGGGGGTCTCCGGTGGGAGGGGGTCTCTGGTGGGAGGGAGGTCTCTGGCTGGAGGGATGTCTCTGGTGGGAGGGGGGTCTCTGGTGGGAGGGGGGTCTCTGGTGGGAGGGGGGTCTCTGGTGGGAGGGGGGTCTCCGGTGGGAGGGGGGTCTCTGGTGGGAGGGAGGTCTCCGGTGGGAGGGGGGTCTCTGGTAATAGGGCGTCTCCGGTGGGAGGGGGTCTCTGGTGGGAGGGAGGTCTCTGGCTGGAGGGGGGTCTCTGGTGGGAGGGGGGTCTCTTGTGGGAGGGGGGTCTCTTGTGGGAGGGGGTCTCCGGTGGGAGGAGGGTGTCTGGTGGGAGGGGGGTGTCTGGTTGGAGGGGGGCCTCTGGTGGGAGGGGGGTTTCTGGTGGGAGGGTGTCTCTGGTGGGAGGGGGGTCTCTTTTGGGAGGGGGGTCTCTTGTGGAAGGGGGTCTCCGGTGGGAGGGGGGTGTCTGGTGGGAGGGGGGTGTCTGGTGGGAGGGGGCCTCTGGTGGGAGGGGGGTTTCTGGTGGGAGGGTGTCTCCGGTGGGAGGGGGGTCTCTTGTGGGAGGGGGGTCTCTTGTGGGAGGGGGGTCTCTTGTGGGAGGGGGGTCTCTTGTGGGAGGGGGTCTCCGGTGGGAGGAGGGTGTCTGGTGGGAGGGGGGTGTCTGGTTGGAGGGGGGCCTCTGGTGGGAGGGGGGTTTCTGGTGAGAGGGTGTCTCCGGTGGGAGGGGGTCTCTGGTGGGAGGGTGTCTCTGGTGGGAGGGTGTCGGTGGTGGGAGGGTGTCTCCGGTGGGAGGGAGGTCTCTGGCTGGAAAGGGGTCTCTGGTGGGAGGGGAGTCTCTGGTGGGAGGGGGTTCTCTGGTGGGAGGGGGGTCTCTGATGTGAAGGGGTCTCTGATGGGAGGGGGGTCTCTGGTGGGGGTATCTGGTGGGAGGGAGGTCTCTGGTGGGCGGGTGTTTCCGGTGGGAGGGGGTCTCTGGTGGGAGGGGGGTCTCTGGTGGGAGGGAGGTCTCTGGTGGGAGGGGGTCTCTGGTGGGAGGGGGGTCTCTGGTGGGAGGGAGGTCTCTGGTGGGAGGGGGGTCTCTGGTGGGAGGGGGGTCTCTGGTGGGAGGGAGGTCTCTGGTAGGAGGGAGGTCTCTGGTGGGAGGGGGTCTCTGGTGGGATAGAGGTCTCTGGCTGGAGGGGGGTCTCTGGTGGGAGGGGGGTCTCTTCTGGGAGGGGGGTCTCTGGTGGGAGGGAGGTCTCTGGTGGGAGGGGGGTCTCTGGTGGGACGGGGGTGTCTTGTTGGAGGGGGGCCTCTGGTGGGAGGGGTCTCTGGTTGGAGGGGGGTCTCTGGTTGGAGTGGGGTCTTTGGTGGGAGGGTGTCTCCGGTGGGAGGGGGTCTTTGGTGGGAGGGAGGTCTCCGGTGGGAGGGGGTCTCTGGTGGGAGGGGGTCTCTGGTGGGAGGGTGTCTCCGGTGGGAGGGGGGTCTCTGCTGGGAGGGGGGTCTCTGCTGGGAGGGGGGTCTCTGCTGGGAGGGTGTCTCTGGTGAGAGGGTGTCTCCGGTGTGAGGGGGTCTCTGGTGGGAGGGGGGTCTCTGGTGGGAGGGTCTCTCCGGTGGGAGGGGGTCTCTGATGGGTGGGGGGTCTCTGATGGGTGGGGGTCTCAGGTGGGAGGGGGTCTCTGGTGGGACGGGAGTCTCTTGTGGGAGGGGGGTCTCTGGTGGGAGTCTCTGGTGGGAGGGGGGTCTCTGGTGCGTGGGGGTCTCTGGCGCGAGGGGGGTCTTTTTTGGGCGGGTGTTTCCGGTGGGAGGGGGTCTCTGGTGGGAGGGGGGTCTCTGGTGGGAGCGAGGTCTTTGGTAGGAGGGGGTCTCTTGTGGGAGGGGGTCTCTTGTGGGAGGGGGTCTCTTGTGGGAGGGGGTCTCTTGTGGGAGGGGGTCTCCGGTGGGAGGGGGTCTCTGGTGGGAGGGGGGTCTCTTGTGGGAGGGGGAGAGGAAGGGGAAGTTGAATGGTGGGGTTGGGAGGGGAGAGGGAAGAGAGAGGGCGGTTTGTTGCCTAAGATTGGTAGTGGTGATGGATGAGGTGGTGATGGATAAAGTGATGAATAAGGGGTGATGGGTAAGGTAATGGATAATGGGTGATGGATAAGGTGGTGCTGGATAAGGGTGGCATTGGATAAGGGTGGCATTGGATAAGGGTGGTAATGGATAAGGGAGAGGTGAATAGGGAGTGAGAGATGGCAGGAGGGACAATTGAGAGTGTAGGAGTAGTAGAAGGGGAGCGGGGTCTGGAGTGGGATAACGAAGGGGATGAAGGGGAAGGAGCAATGAGTGGCAGGGGAAGAGTGGGAGGGAGAGCGATATGGAAGAGGAAGAGTGGAGAGGATTTTATATTTATCCTAATTGGATACATCAGGAGTGTGCTGTTATTCAGTATTACAGCAACTGTATACTAGAAACAAAAGCTATGTATCCCTGTAATATCCCATCACACAGGACAAGTAGCATACAGTGTTGACATGTGTCCGCCTGGGTTACAAACGTTTCCTTCCAGATGAACCAGAGTTACTATGACTTGCCAATTA
>NC_091371.1:3651564-3671564 GCF_038502225.1 Cherax quadricarinatus | reverse complement strand
TGAGGAACAAGATGGGAGCTAGTACTGTGCCTTGTGGGACAGAGCTTTTCACCGTAGCTGCCTCGGACTTTACTCTGTTGACGACTACTCTCTGTGTTCTGTTAGTGAGGAAATTATAGATCCATCGACCGACTTTTCCTGTTATTCCTTTAGCGCGCATTTTGTGCGCTATTACGCCATGGTCACACTTGTCGAAGGCTTTTGCAAAGTCTGTATATATTACATCTGCATTCTTTTTGTCTTCTAGTGCATTTAGGACCTTGTCGTAGTGATCCAGTAGTTGAGACAGACAGGAGCGACCTGTTCTAAACCCATGTTGCCCTGGGTTGTGTAACTGATGGGTTTCTAGATGGGTGGTGATCTTGCTTCTTAGGACCCTTTCAAAGATTTTTATGATATGGGATGTTAGTGCTATTGGTCTGTAGTTCTTTGCTGTTGCTTTACTGCCCCCTTTGTGGAGTGGGGCTATGTCTGTTGTTTTTAGTAACTGAGGGACGACCCCCGTGTCCATGCTCCCTCTCCATAGGATGGAAAAGGCTCGTGATAGGGGCTTCTTGCAGTTCTTGATGAACACAGAGTTCCATGAGTCTGGCCCTGGGGCAGAGTGCATGGGCATGTCATTTATCGCCTGTTCGAAGTCATTTGGCGTCAGGATAACATCGGATAGGCTTGTGTTAGTCAAATTTTGTGGCTCTCTCATAAAAAATTCATTTTGGTCTTCGACTCTCAGTCTGGTTAGCGGCTTGCTAAAAACTGAGTCATATTGGGACTTGAGTAGCTCACTCATTTCCTTGCTGTCATCTGTGTAGGACCCATCTTGTTTAAGTAGGGGCCCAATACTGGACGTTGTTCTCGATTTTGATTTGGCATACCTGGTCATACCCGGGAAATATACACAGAAAGGTGTTTATCTCTCAGTGGATATACAAGGAAAGTTAAACTTTTTTATGGACTGAAGTATCCTTGACTGGTGCGGAATAGGTAACATTCAGCCTTTATAACCCTCGTGTAGTCGATAGGCTTTAAACTAAACTAATAAACCAGCTGACCTTTCTTACTACCTTTCCCATCCTCATTCATGCTATGTCTACTCGCCCTCATTATTGAATAAACCCTAAATCCAGTAGTTCAGGGATGCTTACCCGTTCCAGGATATAATAGAGACCTGTGCCAAGAGGCACTTTTCCTATTTCCTGTCAAATAATTCGCCAGAGTCACCAATGAAGAATGATTCAGTATCTAGAACAGTCTGAAGAATCCACAAAGTAGAGAATCTTAGTTTATTTTTATGTTTTAATGGATACCTAGTTTTACTAGTCCGTTGGATGTTTAACCACATAACGAGTTCTTTTCTAATTATGATCCGTGTCAGGAGACATTAGGCTGTTTCCTAACGGAATTTTTTTTGGTTGGGTGGACCGAAAAGTGAGCGTCAGACCTCGGTCATGTGACCGAAAGTTCCCTTGATTGAAACTTCATTTGACTAAGATCCTAGTATCTAAAAATTTTTCACTGTTCTCATGGGGAAAAAAATAGCATCGTTGCGACTGGGATTAATAGCAGTCCTGATGCTACGTAATATTTACTTTCTACTTTTCAGTAACTACGACAGTATATAAGTTTAATAATAAACCTTTTACAATAATTTAAAAATTCGTAAATGTAAATCTGAAAATATAGTAGCTCAGCCTATTGTGAAAATTTTCAGCTTTGCGAATTTTAATTTTTCACTCAGTCCTGTATTGCAAAGTTATTTACATTCCGACCAAATCATTGTTTTATTCTATATATAGAAGCAAATTTCTTCGATCCATTGCAACATTGTGCCGTATATATTCTAGACTGCAATGATTCTCAACTTATCCTCCTTCATTAACCCCTTCGGATTGATGTATTTTTCCATTTACTCCCTCACTTCCATACAAAAAAAAATTATCGTTATCATAGACAGAGAAACAAGATCAGAAAAAATAAATTATTTATCAGGTACATCAAATATTTACCCCTTGCCATGTAATTTTTTACACCCAAGGGGTAAATTTACCACTGGTTGAGAATCACTGTTCCAGTGTGTGTGTATTCCCTCGAGGTGTTGACACAGGTGTTTTTGGAGAGTACTTCTCAAGTGAATATCCTTAAACAAGTGACGGGGCTGAGACACTGAAGTGGTGACTTTCGTGAAAGATGCGTGGATGAATCCTGTTCCAGCAATTAGGTGCAAATTAACGAAGAGCTTATCTGATTAATCCACTCTCAGGAGTAGGATTTATCAGCTCTATAGAATAAGTGTGGCATAACATCTCATCTTATATTAGGCAAAATCAGGATTTGTTCTATTCTTTGGGTAGATAGAACTCCTTTACTCTGCACTGCGTAGAAGGAACTTCTCCCTTATTGGATCTAAAGGGCGTACTTGTTTTCACTGGGTCAACGTTTTTTTTTGCAGGGTATGTAATTTTTTTCATTTGTTCACACTACAAAAAGTACCAGTAACCCCAACACTACTGGAACTAAACATTTGAAGTTTCCGTAGCTAATGAATCCACAATAGAATGTCTGACGATATCTTCATTGTTTTGCTGACGTCTCCCTGACAAAGCTGACAGATTTCCTTTCCTGACGTGTGTAACCCTTTCTGTGTGATAGAAAATGACAGTAAAACATAGCTGCCTTTGGTTCCTACGTGACTATCATAAACAACAGTGCAGTAGAACACTGTAGGTGTTCTTACTAATAAGTAACTATCATGACTCACGAAATCATAATGACACGATTCCAAACAAACCATACCACAGGTGGGGTTAGAAACCGCGATCAGAGAGTCATAAGACTCCAGATCGACGGCTGACGCGTCAGTCTGGAGTCTTATTACTCTCTGATCGCGGGTTCTATCCCCGCCCGTGGTATGGGTATCAAATAGATTAGTACAGCTAAATACAGTGAGTGCTCCACTACCGTATGTATCATTCAGAATAGTGTTGCAGCACACTGCTGGTGTTGCCAATTGTGTTACATAGTAAAATATACTGCGTGGGGAACATTACACCTTCCCCTAACCGTGAGCGGGCGGGACCACCCACGCCACCCCTAGTGTGTAAAAACCCGCCCTTCTGGGTGTCGTCTTTCTGTCTTCGACTCAGATGCGTAACGTGTGTCTAACTTCCCTTCCTTGTGAACCTCTGAGTCTCCCCTCCCTTCCCTTCCTTCGAGACTGTCACTACTATCTATGCCACCTTATCTCCGATCTGTGTCACGCTACCGCTACCTGTCACACCTTATCTTCGGTCTCTATCACTCCTGTCTATCCCTCTACATCTCCGGTATCTGTCACTTTACCACTAATTATCCCCCCTCCTGTCCACTCTGTTCCATGCTTTGATCTCCACTAGCAACAGTTCTTTGCCTTTCTCCCCTTCTTCCTCCTCCTCCTATCTTCTTCCTTCCCTCTCAGTATTATCCCCGGCTCCTCCTCTTACTCCTCCTCCCCATCTCTCCCTCCCCATTCCCTCCTACTTCCTCCTACCTTCTTGGTATCATCCTCTCCTCCTCCTCTTCCCAAATAAACATATTAGCAACGAGTAAAAAGCAGGGTGGTGATGAGTGAGAACCCGAGTCTTAAAGACGCTATCTAGGGTTACTAGATAACATCTAGACGGGTACTTAGATAACATCAAACATCTAGAAGAGTACCTCCTAGACGGATACTTAGATAACTCCTAGACAGGTACTTAGATAACTTCTAGACGGGCACTAGGGTAACTTCTAGATGGGCACCAGGATAACTTCTAGATGGGTACTAGATGACTTTTAGACGGGTACTAAGATATGATTCAGCCATCTAGGTATATTTCTATATACCATAGGGAAGTTAGCATGGGCCACCACTGTGACCACAAATGCAAGTTTTTAAAGGCGAATCCCACACAAGGATGGCTGTGTCGTGCTCTAGCTCAAGTCCCTTCAAAGTCGCCGTACTGTGATTTGTCTGCAATGGTGTTATTACGATTTCGTGAGTACTGAGTAATACATCATCGCTCAAATTGCTGACGATGTAACCCATGTAGCGTTATCCACCTCAGCTGGAAGAACCGGTACACACACGAAAGTGAATGAGAAGATGAACGAGGAATTCAGAACATTCAACCGGGAGAGGAAATTGAGAATTTACAGCCAACTCGGACAAAGTTCAAATCATCAGTGTTGGATGATACCCTGCGACAAGAGGGAACAATGAAGGAATTACCAGCAAACACATTCCTATTGTTGTCAAGAGAACCATTGAGAACTTAGGGTTACGAAATTGATAGGATGTTGAACTCCACAAAATACGCCAATGACAGAGTAAACTTAGCAAAAGCTCCTCTTTTCTAACTGATTAGATTTCTCAAGACCCACACATGAAGTACCTCTAAGACGATAAGCCTGCTAGTGGAATATTATTGATTACTCTTAACACTAACGTCCAAATCCAATATGCTAAACCTTTACAGAGTCCAGAACAGGGCCCTTCGTTCTGTTTCTGGCACTCAGCTCAAAGACAGAGTTCGAATGGAGGACATTCCTGTCTAGCACGAGATCGAAGCAAAGTCCGGTTCCATAAGCCCAAGAAATGCCAGCTGTGTGTTATACACGATCTCTGCCCACCCGACACAAAATTCACCCCCAGCTGATTAGCACCACAGACTATGTGATCTCTGAACTCCCCACACAGAACACACAGAACGACCTTGCAACAAAGAGTAGTTCCCAAGAACAAGGATAATGAGTTATCTATCAGGTGATGAAGACTGGATAACACCCGACTCAGTCTAGCTACACAGCTGACAGATCCATCAGTGTTGTGAAAAAAAACACCGCCGAACAAGTGAACACTGAAGGCAGAACACCGAGCTTAGTAAGTGCCAGGTAGTGGGCTACCTGCGCACCCACCTTGTGCCCACAACCCTCCTGAGCAGCGACCTTCTATCACAAGGTGTCCCACTTAACAAAAAAATATGTCGCATATTCACAACTACTGCAGAGGTACGCGATCAACACCTTTCATGTACAAGTCCTGGTTAGTACAGTATTCATCTTGAATGGTTCAGAAACCGACAAGTTGAAGATTGAGACACTTATGCAACATATGGGAATCTTCATTAAGGAAACGTTTCGCCAGCCAGTTGCTTCTTCAGTCCGGTGCAGAGAAGAACGGTATCAATCTTATATAAATTTCGCGTTGACGTGAAAAATTAGCCACACACCATTACCAAATAAAAATCAAAAGTGATGAGGCAACTTCTCTTTTCAGCCTATTCTTTCCTCTCTTCCCTCCCCCATTTCCTTAACCCATTTCCATCTTTCCTTCCCGTTTCCCTCCTCCTCCCTGCCAGGGCTCTGATTATCGTTCGTTCGTATGGGGACTGTGATTCAGGGCATTTGCATGAAAGGAACTTTATGAGGGCAAGGGGTATGAGTGGCAGGGAGTTTGGGCATGAGTGGGAGTTTATGGGGGTGATAAGCCGTGAGGGTAGCAGGCATGGAGCAGGGTACACGCATGCTAATTTCACGCTCCCTGTAACGTACTTCCCTGTATTCCTTTCCTCTCTCTTTCCTTCCCTCCTCTTTCCTTCCCTCCCCTTTCCTTCCCTCCCCTTTCCTTCCCTCCCCCCCTCCCTCCCTCTCTCAAAAACATGCTTGACACTTCTGTATATGCATGCAAATGCATCATTACGTACTTACTGGTAAACACATACTTTATGTATGCAGTAACGAGTGAATAAACATTTACGTAAAATATATACAGTAGAGTCGCGCATACATACAAACATACATGTATACAGTACATACACGCAAGCAAATTCAGATGATTACGCATTCACACACACACACACACATATATATATATATATATATATATATATATATATATATATATATATATATATATATATATATATATATATATATATAATGTCGTGCCGAATAGGCAGAACTTGCGATCTTGGCTTAAATAGCAACGTTCATCTTGCCATATAGGACAAGTGAAAATTTGTGTATGCAATAATTTCGCCAAAATCATTCTGAACCTAATGAAAAAAATATATTTCACTGTGTTTGTTTAGTATTAAATTATTGTAAACAAATCTAAAATATATTTAGCTGAGTAAGGCTAAAATAAATTGCTCTTGTTATAATAAGGTTAGGTAAGTTTTCTAAGATTCTTTTGGTGCAAAATTATAATTTTTTACATTAACATTAATGAAAAAAATGTATCTTTAAACGTATAAGAGAAAATTTCAGAAAGAACATAATTTTAAATGAGTTCTTGCTAATTGACCAGTTTTACATATTCGGCACGACATACATACATACATATATATAATATATTATATATATATATTATATATATATATATATATATATATATAATATATATTATATATATATATTATATATATATATATATATATATATATATATATATATATATATATATATATAGATATATATATATATATATATATATATATATATAGGTAGTAGGTTGGTAGACAGCAACCACCCAGGGAAGTACTACCGTCCTGCCAGATGACTGTGAAACAGAAACCTGTAACTGTTTTGCATGATGGTAGGATTGCTGGTTTCTTTCTGTCTCATAAACACGCTAGATAACAGGGATATCTTGCTACTCCAACTTACACTTTGGTCACACTTCACAGACACGCACATGCATATATATATATATATATATATATATATATATATATATATATATATATATATATATATATATATATATATATATATATATATATATACATACATCTAGGTTTTTCTCCTTTTTCTACATAGCTCTTGTTCTTCTTTATTTCTTCTATTGTCCATGGGGAAGTGGAAAAGAATCTTTCCTCCGTAAACCATACCCCCGGCCGGGATTGAACCCGCGGTCATAGAGTCTCAAAACTCCAGCCCGTCGCGCTAACAACTAGACCAGCTAGCCACAATAAGATTCATCCAACTAGGTATATTTCTACACCATAGGAAGGTTAGCACAGGCACCTCTGTGACCACAAATGCAAGTTTTTACAGACGAATCTCCAGCTAGCGTGGCCGTGACGAACTCTAGCTCAAGTCCCTTCACTGCCGTCAACATGACTTAAGAAATCGTAATGACACGATTGCAAATAAACCATACCCCCGGCCGGGATTGAACCCGCGGTCATAGAGTCTCAAAACTCCAGCCCGTCGCGCTAACCACTAGACCAGCTAGCCACAATAAGATTCATCCAACTAGGTATATTTCTACACCATAGGAAGGTTAGCACAGGCACCTCTGTGACCACAAATGCAAGTTTTTACAGACGAATCTCCAGCTAGCGTGGCCGTGACGAACTCTAGCTCAAGTCCCTTCACTGCCGTCAACATGACGGCAGTGAAGGGCATTTGTGGTCACAGAGGTGCCTGTGCTAACCTTCCTATGGTGTAGAAATATACCTAGTTGGATGAATCTTATTGTGGCTAGCTGGTCTAGTGGTTAGCGCGACGGGCTGGAGTTTTGAGACTATGACCGCGGGTTCAATCCCGGCCGGGGGTATGGTTTATTTGCAATCGTGTCATTACGATTTCTTAAGTCATGTTGACGGCAGTGAAGGGACTTGAGCTAGAGTTCGTCACGGCCACGCTAGCTGGAGATTCGTCTGTAAAAACTTGCATTTGTGGTCACAGAGGTGCCTGTGCTAACCTTCCTATGGTGTAGAAATATACCTAGTTGGATGAATCTTATTGTGGCTAGCTGGTCTAGTTGTTAGCGCGACGGGCTGGAGTTTTGAGACTCTATGACCGCGGGTTCAATCCCGGCCGGGGGTATGGTTTATTTGCAATCGTGTCATTACGATTTCTTAAGTCATGTTTCCTCCGTAAGCCATGCGTGTCGTATGAGGCGACTAAAATGCCGGGAGCAAGGGGCTAGTAACCCCTTCTCCTGTAGACATTTACTAAAAAAGAGAAGAAAAACTTTATAAAACTGGGATGCTTGAATGTGCGTGGATGTAGTGCGGATGACAAGAAACAGATGATTGCTGATTTTATGAATGAAAAGAAGTTGGATGTCCTGGCCCTAAGCGAAACAAAGCTGAAGGGGGTAGGGGAGTTTCGGTGGTGGGAAATAAATGGGATTAAATCTGGAGTATCTGAGAGAGTTAGAGCAAAGGAAGGGGTTGCAGTAATGTTGAATGATCAGTTATGGAAGGAGAAAAGAGAATATGAAAGTGTAAATGCAAGAATTATATGGATTAAAGTAAAGGTTGGATGCGAGAAGTGGGTCATAATAAGCGTGTATACACCTGGAGAAGAGAGGAATGCAGAGGAGAGAGAGAGATTTTGGGAGATGTTAAGTGAATGTACAGGAGCCTTTGAACCAAGTGAGAGAGTAATTGTGGTAGGGGACCTGAATGCTAAAGTAGGAGAAACTTTTAGAGAGGGTGTGGTAGGTAAGTTTGGGGTGCCAGGTGTAAATGATAATGGGAGCCCTTTGATTGAACTTTGTATAGAAAGGGGTTTAGTTATAGGTAATACATATTTTAAGAAAAAGAGGATAAATAAGTATACAAGATATGATGTAGGGCGAAATGACAGTATTTTGTTGGATTATGTATTAGTAGATAAAAGACTGTTGAGTAGACTTCAGGATGTACATGTTTATAGAGGGGCCACAGATATATCAGATCACTTTCTAGTTGTAGCTACACTGAGAGTAAAAGGTAGATGGGATACAAGGAGAATAGAAGCATCAGGGAAGAGAGAGGTGAAGGTTTATAAACTAAAAGAGGAGGCAGTTAGGGAAAGATATAAACAGCTATTGGAGGATAGATGGGCTAATGAGAGCATAGTCAATGGGGTCGAAGAGGTATGGGGTAGGTTTAAAAATGTAGTGTTAGAGTGTTCAGCAGAAGTTTGTGGTTACAGGAAAGTGGGTGCGGGAGGGAAGAGGAGCGATTGGTGGAATGATGATGTAAAGAGAGTAGTAAGGGAGAAAAAGTTAGCATATGAGAAGTTTTTACAAAGTAGAAGTGATGCAAGGAGGGAAGAGTATATGGAGAAAAAGAGAGGTTAAGAGAGTGGTGAAGCAATGTAAAAAGAGAGCAAATGAGAGAGTGGGTGAGATGTTATCAACAAATTTTGTTGAAAATAAGAAAAAGTTTTGGAGTGAGATTAACATGTTAAGGAAGCCTAGAGAACAAACGGATTTGTCAGTTAAAAATAGGAGAGGAGAGTTATTAAATGGAGAGTTAGAGGTATTGGGAAGATGGAGGGAATATTTTGAGGAATTGTTAAATGTTGATGAAGATAGGGAAGCTGTGATTTCGTGTATAGGGCAAGGAGGAATAACATCTTGTAGGAGTGAGGAAGAGCCAGTTGTGAGTGTGGGGGAAGTTCGTGAGGCAGTAGGTAAAATGAAAGGGGGTAAGGCAGCCGGGATTGATGGGATAAAGATAGAAATGTTAAAAGCAGGTGGGGATATAGTTTTGGAGTGGTTGGTGCAATTATTTAATAAATGTATGGAAGAGGGTAAGGTACCTAGGGATTGGCAGAGAGCATGCATAGTTCCTTTGTATAAAGGCAAAGGGGACAAAAGAGAGTGCAAAAATTATAGGGGGATAAGTCTGTTGAGTATACCTGGTAAAGTGTATGGTAGAGTTATTATTGAAAGAATTAAAAGTAAGACTGAGAATAGGATAGCAGATGAACAAGGAGGCTTTAGGAAAGGTAGGGGGTGTGTGGACCAGGTGTTTACAGTGAAACATATAAGTGAACAGTATTTAGATAAGGCTAAAGAGGTCTTTGTGGCATTTATGGATTTGGAAAAGGCGTATGACAGGGTGGATAGGGGGGCAATGTGGCAGATGTTGCAGGTGTATGGTGTAGGAGGTAGGTTACTGAAAGCAGTGAAGAGTTTTTACGAGGATAGTGAGGCTCAAGTTAGAGTACATAGGAAAGAGGGAAATTATTTCCCAGTAAAAGTAGGCCTTAGACAGGGATGTGTGATGTCACCGTGGTTGTTTAATATATTTATAGATGGGGTTGTAAGAGAAGTAAATGCGAGGGTCTTGACAAGAGGCGTGGAGTTAAAAGATAAGGAATCACACATAAAGTGGGAGTTGTCACTGTTGCTCTTTGCTGATGACACTGTGCTCTTGGGAGATTCTGAAGAGAAGTTGCAGAGATTGGTGGATGAATTTGGTAGGGTGTGCAAAAGAAGAAAATTGAAAGTGAATACAGGAAAGAGTAAGGTTATGAGGATAACAAAAATATTAGGTGATGAAAGATTGGATATCAGATTGGAGGGAGAGAGTATGGAGGAGGTGAATGTATTCAGATATTTGGGAGTGGACGTGTCAGCGGATGGGTCTATGAAGGATGAGGTGAATCATAGAATTGATGAGGGGAAAAGGGTGAGTGGTGCACTTAGGAGTCTGTGGAGACAAAGAACTTTGTCCTTGGAGGCAAAGAGGGGAATGTATGAGAGTATAGTTTTACCAACACTCTTATATGGGTGTGAAGCATGGGTGATGAATGTTGCAGCGAGGAGAAGGCTGGAGGCAGTGGAGATGTCATGTCTGAGGGCAATGTGTGGTGTGAATATAATGCAGAGAATTCGTAGTTTGGAAGTTAGGAGGTGCGGGATTACCAAAACTGTTGTCCAGAGGGCTGAGGAAGGGTTGTTGAGGTGGTTCGGACATGTAGAGAGAATGGAGCGAAACAGAATGACTTCAAGAGTGTATCAGTCTGTAGTGGAAGGAAGGCGGGGTAGGGGTCGGCCTAGGAAAGGTTGGAGGGAGGGGGTAAAGGAGGTTTTGTGTGCGAGGGGCTTGGACTTCCAGCAGGCGTGCGTGAGCGTGTTTGATAGGAGTGAATGGAGACGAATGGTTTTTAATACTTGACGTGCTGTTGGAGTGTGAGCAAAGTAACATTTATGAAGGGGTTCAGGGAAACCGGCAGGCCGGACTTGAGTCCTGGAGATGGGAAGTACAGTGCCTGCACTCTGAAGGAGGGGTGTTAATGTTGCAGTTTAAAAACTGTAGTGTAAAGCACCCTTCTGGCAAGACAGTGATGGAGTGAATGATGGTGAAAGTTTTTCTTTTTCGGGCCACCCTGCCTTGGTGGGAATCGGCCAGTGTGATAATAAAAAAATAATATATATATATATATATATATATATATATATATATATATATATATACATATATATATATACATATATATATATGTCGTGCAGAATAGGTAAAAATTGGTCAATTAGCAAGAACTCATTTAAAATTAAGTCCTTTCTAAAATTTTCTCTTATGTTTAAAGATATATATTTTTCATTTATGTAAATGTAAAAATTAATAATATTGTAACAAAAACACCTTAGAAAACTTACCCAACCATATAACAAATGAAATTTAATTTACCCTAATCCAACTAAATATATTTTAGACAAGTTTATAATAATTTAATAATAAACAAACACAATGAAATATATTTTTTTTTCGTTAGGTTCAGAATGATTTTTGCGAAATTATTTCATAAACAAATTTTTGCTTTCCTGACTCGGCAAGAGTAGCGTTGCTATTTAAGCCAAAATCGCAAATGTTACCTATTCGGCACGATATATATATATACCTGGAAGGTTAACCTGGCCTAGACCGCACTTCGAGGGAAGAATAATCTCAGTGATTGATCATAGGTATCACTAGCATCGCTACCACTACCAGTTCCATCTACCACTATCACAACACTACTACCACCACCAGCCATGAGCATTACTACAGCCCTCCCCCTCCCCTCCCTCTCCCCTCGCTAGAAGTGTAACAGGACGCCTACCTACCCTCCCCCACTCCACGTTCCCTACACCACGTCCCCCACGCCCCCTCCTACACATCATCTCACCCACGCCCACTCGTTTCTCAGCGTTACAAGGCGTACAGATGTGATTGTGCCGAGTGTGACGTACAGCTGGTGGAGAGTGTGACGCAGATCTGCTGGAGTGTGTGTGTGCCTTTCTGTCCAGTGAACGTTTCGGTACCTTGCTGTCCAGTGAACAGTTCGGTACCTTGCTGTCCAGTGAACAGTTCAGTACCTTGCTGTCCAGTGAACATTTCGGCACCTGTGGTGGAATATCAGAGGGGAAACATAGCTTTTGTTCCATGTTGAGGGACTGACCACCTCAAAAACTTCTTCTCCAAGGCTAATGGACTGATTACATCGCATACCTCTACTGCCTCCAATTTAATCTTCTCTATTTGACTGAAGATTCCTACTTATTAACAACACTTTTCACTCATAGATACCCAACTGTTACACATGTGTTTTACTCTTCAGGTTTTGTTCCTACTGTGTAGCTGTTATATAGAATTGGGTATACCTGGAGTATACCTGGAGAGGGTTTCGGGGGTCAACGCCCCCCGCGGCCCGGTCTGAAACCAAGCTTCGTAGCAGCCAGTATTACTATAAAAGCAAAGACCTTGTAAAAAGCTTGTTTAAAGTGTATTCACCCACTAGTATTTTGTATGTCGTGGTTATATCCCTTCTTTTACAGTGATTAACCTAGTTTCTGCATTCTTTTTTACTCGGCTAATTTTCAGGAGATAAGTTACCAATTTTCAGGAGCTAAGTTACCAATTTTCAGGAGCTAAGTTACCAATTTTCAGGAGATAAGTTACCAATTTTCAGGAGCTAAGTTACCAATTTTCAGGAGCTAAGTTACCAATTTTCAGGAGATAAGTTACCAATTTTCAGGAGATAAGTTACCAATTTTCAGGAGATAAGTTACCAATTTTAGGAGCTAAGTTACCAATTTTCAGGAGCTAAGTTACCAATTTTCAGGAGCTAAGTTACCAATTTTCAGGAGATAAGTTACCAATTTTCAGGAGCTAAGTTACCAATTTTCAGGAGCTAAGTTACCAATTTTCAGGAGCTAAGTTACCAATTTTCAGGAGCTAAGTTACCTATTTTCAGGAGCTAAGTTACCTATTTTCAGGAGCTAAGTTACCAATTTTAGGAGCTAAGTTACCAATTTTCAGGAGCTAAGTTACCAATTTTAGGAGCTAAGTTACCAATTTTCAGGAGCTAAGTTACCAATTTTCAGGAGCTAAGTTACCAATTTTCAGGAGCTAAGTTACCAATTTTCAGGAGCTAAGTTACCAATTTTCAGGAGCTAAGTTACCAATTTTCAGGAGCTAAGTTACCAATTTTCAGGAGCTAAGTTACCAATTTTCAGGAGCTAAGTTACCAATTTTAGGAGCTAAGTTACCAATTTTCTTTCTTTTGCTCTTTCCCAAGCTTCCTTTCGTGCTATGCTAGGTGTGGGCTCCACACCTGCGCTGCATACTCAAGAATCGTCTACGTGCTTATAGACTAAGAGCTGTTGTCCTACCTCAGCATACGGCCTACAACAGAAGGGAAACATGCCCAACGCTTCCACCCATGCCGGGGATCGAAACACGGGCACTAGGTATATGAGCCGAGTGCGCTGCCAACCGAGGAGATGTTTTCGTCTTGTTCCTAATAACCACCAGAATGTCTGCCAGCTGAGCCTCTACTGTGGAAGATGACATTTGCGTACATTTCAGAAACAGATCTCCACGACTGGCTTCTTCAGTCCTTCAGGCTTTTTTAACGCTAAAACCGCTGTTGATGAAATATTTCATTGATTAAATGTCCTAATCTGTACACAAATGTCCCTTTTCACAGTTGTAATAATGTTGGTAGAATTACCGACAATATGTAAAGTAAAAGGACACAAGTGCAACTAATGTGACATTTTATTGTGGCAACGTTTCGCTCTCCAGGAGGTTTGTCAAGCTCCTGGAGAGCGAAACGTTGCCACAATAAAATGTCACATTAGTTGCCCTTGTGTCCTTTTACTTTTCACAGTTAGTCGGTATCACCACACCATTTACACCTCTATCCTGTACTGCTGAGGCTTTTATTGACATACATCTCAGGATGCAGGAGTTGGGTAATGGTTCCTTCCAGGTCTTTAAATGTATCTGCGAGCCTTCCCGTGTCTTCCCCAGATATTACTCTGTTTCTGACTTACTTTCCTCGTCTCCCAGCTTTATAGCTTTATTTTTGCTAGTGTTAAATTCCAGTGGCCATTTATTCGGTCATTCCTCAAGTTTCTCTAGATATTCCAGACTTCCTTCATTACTTTTCAGTTTGTGTTTGTATTATCCTGCAAACAAGGATAAACCGTGTGCGTGTGTGTGTGTGTGTGTGTGTGTGTGTGTGTGTGTGTGTGTGTGTGTGTGTGTGTGATGACGTGTTTAAGTCTTTCTCGAATGGTTTTCATTAGTCACAATAAACGATCCTTGAAAATCTCAGCCCCTGAGTGCATTGGAGTACACTGGGGCACCCTGGGGTACCTTGGGGTGCACTGGGGTGCGGTGGGGTACCCTGGGGTACACTAGGGTAACCTTGGGCACACTGGGGTACACTGGGGTGCCCTTTGGTACACTGGGGTACCCTGGGATACACTGTGGTGCCCGTTACAGTGAGCTCTACAAAACACACCTTAATTGACCTGAACATTATTTTCTTTACCACGGATCAATTTCACAGGTCTCAGGTCATTTCAAAGCCCAGCCCAATCTATGGTATACTACCCCTCTATCCCCCAGGATGCCACCCACAACAGTCCAGTGACACCTAGGTACCTACTCAGTGCAAGGTGAACAGAGACAACAGGTGCAAGGAAACCCGTCCCGGTGGATGGAATCACAGACAGTATGTGACCTGTTGTTAGGTAAGACACATATGCAACAGTTAGACAACTTTATTCCGAAACGTTTCGCCTACACAGTAGGCTTCTTCAGTCGAATACAGAAAATAGGCAGGAACAGTAGAAATGTGAAGACGATGTAATCAGTCCATCACCCTTGTAGTCGTAGAATTTGAGGTTGTCAGTCCCTCGGCCTGGAGAAGTTCAGTTCCATGTGACCTGAGCGCAATACCATCATAACAAGCTTAGAAACCTAGATTGTATCAGCTAAAGCCTCAAGAATGCTGGTTTGAAAAAATAATTTCTAGAATTAATTTCTCACTCTACATGAGATTAGAAAATATTAGCATTTCAGAACACATAGAAGCTTCAGTGTCCGATATTTGAACACACTTCAGCTCTGCTGATGAAAAGAGGGAGGGGGGTCACAACCCCCTTAGTCCACACCTGCACCGCCAGTGTGGGAATATAGAGAGGGGGCTTAGCCCCCCTTGTTCCCTCTAGATGGAGATAAATTTCTCCACAATGACCTCAGGTCTCTTGCGTGTTTACTGCTCTACTCTCTTCACCTTCGCTAATAAGTACCTTTAAGTACCTATTAGCAAAAAGATTCTCGATTAAAAATTTTGAAGATTCTTAATTAAAGATTGTGATGATTCTTGATTCTAGTGATGCCATTCTTCACTTGATCAAACTCTAAACCCATACAGGTTTAGCGTTTCCAAGTGTGTATGATACAAATTTGAAAAGACACTTGGTGAAGTACAAACTTCTACTGGAACAATGTTGATGAACAATTTTGATTGGGACAACGTTGCAGTGCAAGATTGTAGAGACAACGTCTCTTATAGAGACAACGTTTCGCTCTGTGTAGAGTTTCATCATATCTTGATCTAATAAAAGTCTTCATAGAGCGAAACATTTCTCCAAATGTGTCCAGCAACATGCGTCTTCTTTATCGCTATCGTCGACAGTACGACATTTCGATCCACATTCTCACCGTGTTAAGCGAGAGAGCAGAGTTAATGTTGACACATACCGTATTTTCCGGCATATAAGGCGCACGATCATATAAGACGATGTTTACGAGAAGTTGTAAAGTAACGTTAGTAAAGAACTGCTAAAACATAACCCAAAGCCAACCCTTGACCCTGACCTTGAGCATATAAGACGCAGGCTGATTTTCAGTCTTTTTCGGGAGGAAAAATAGCGCGCCTTATATGCCGGATAATACGGCATTTAGCAAGTAGCGTATCAACAGCCATACCAACAAGTACTCAAAAATAAGCAGCCTCTGTGGGGATTCTCTTCTGTTTACGTACACATCTAATTACAGCTGCAATAAACACGTAAATCTGTTTACATTTATCGCTATATTCAGAATATTAGCAGCCATTGTTTACGCTTTGCTGGGAGCGCTTGAGGTTCCTGAACCTGTACTCCCTGGAACGCAGGAGGGAGAGATACATGATTATATACACCTGGAAAATCCTAGAGGGACTAGTACCGAACTTGCACACGAAAATCACTCACTACGAAAGCAAAAGACTTGGCAGACGATGCAACATCCCCCCAATGAAAAGCAGGGGTGTCACTAGCACGTTAAGAGACCATACAATAAGTGTCAGGGGCCCGAGACTGTTCAACTGCCTCCCAGCACACATAAGGGGGATTACCAACAGACCCCTGGCAGTCTTCAAGCTGGCACTGGACAAGCACCTAAAGTCAGTTCCTGATCAGCCGGGCTGTGGCTCGTACGTTGGTTTGCGTGCAGCCAGCAGCAACAGCCTGGTTGATCAGGCTCTGATCCACCAGGAGGCCTGGTCACAGACCGGGCCGCGGGGGCGTTGACCCCCGGAACTCTCTCCAGGTAAACTCCATTATCCCAGCAACTGGAGTGACAGGATAAATGTTATTTCGTGTTTATGGTTTATCTATGTAGATAAATGGTTCAGAGAAGCGACAGGATGATGAATTAGACACCTGGGCAACACCTGGGTATCTTTATTGTTGCTTCCTCAGTCTAATACTAAGGATAATGGTTGAAGATCAGAAGAGCTTGAGGTAATCAGTCCCTCAAACTTGACTGATGGACTGATTACATCAACTCCAGGCTGAGGAAATGATTACCTCAAACTCCTGATCTTCATCCAGTCTTCTCTGTATTGGACCGAGGAAGCCACTGGTTGGTGAAACGTTTTCCCGGTAAAGATACCCAAGTGTTCCACAGGTCTCCATATCATTAAGATTCATCAATCTTCTCTTATCGGTATTTCAGATTCTCCCACATTTCATCCCCCATTCGTGAGCGCACCTGTTGGTATGGGCATCTCCCGGATGTCATGACTACCGTAGTTGTTCGTCTGAATACCTGTCACTCGACCTTACAGAGAACTGCAGTGTTGTGCAGAGTATCAGGTGAGACTTAACTGTATCATTTTGTTTGTAGTGTTAAATCATTAAATAGTAAGACTCGTATGGGAACTGATGTCGTTGGCTTCAGTGTTGTCAAGTACAGTACAGGTTCCGGTACTGACAGGTGTACAGTACAGGTTCCACTATTGAAAAGTACAGTTCTGGTTTCAGTACTGACAGGTACAGTACAGGTTCCAGTACTGACAGGTACAGTACAGGTTCCAGTACTGACACGTACAGTACAGGTTCCAGTATTGACACGTACAGTACAGGTTCCAGTATTGACACGTACAGTACAGGTTCCAGTATTGACACGTACAGTACAGGTTCCAGTATTGACACGTACAGTACAAGGTCCAGTATTGACAGATACAGTACAGGTTACAGTATTGACATGTAAAATGCAGGTTCCAGTATTGACCAGTCCAGCACTGGTTCCAGTGTTGATCAGTACAGCACTGGTTCCAGTGTTGATCAGTACAGCACTGGTTCCAGTACCGACAAGTACAGCACTGGTTCTAGTACCGACAAGTACAGCACTGGTTCCAGTACCGACAAGTACAGCACTGGTCCCAGTACCGACAAGTACAACACTGGTCCCAGTACCGACAAGTACAGCACTGGTCCCAGTGCCGACAAGTACAGCACTGGTCCCAGTACCGACAAGTACAGCACTGGTCCCAGTACCGACAAGTACAGCACTGGTCCCAGTCCCGACAAGTACAGCACTGGTCCCAGTACCGACAAGTAGAGCACTGGTTCCAGTACCGACAAGTAGAGCACTGGTTCCAGTACCGACAAGTAGAGCACTGGTTCCAGTACCGACAAGTAGAGCACTGGTTCCAGTACCGACAAGTAGAGCACTGGTTCCAGTACCGACAAGTAGAGCACTGGTTCCAGTACCGACAAGTAGAGCACTGGTTCCAGTACCGACAAGTAGAGCACTGGTTCCAGTACCGACAAGTAGAGCACTGGTTCCAGTACCGACAAGTAGAGCACTGGTTCCAGTACCGACAAGTACAGCACTGGTTCCAGTACCGACAAGTACAGCACTGGTTCCAGTACCGACAAGTACAGCACTGGTTCCAGTATTGACAAATACAGCACTGGTTCCAGTACTGACAAGTACAGCACTGGTTCCAGTACTGACAAGTAGAGCACTGGTTCCAGTACTGACAAGTAGAGCACTGGTTCCAGTACTGACAAGTAGAGCACTGGTTCCAGTACTGACAAGTAGAGCACTGGTTCCAGTACTGACAAGTAGAGCACTGGTTCCAGTACTGACAAGTAGAGCACTGGTTCCAGTACCGACAAGTAGAGCACTGGTTCCAGTACCGACAAGTAGAGCACTGGTTCCAGTACCGACAAGTAGAGCACTGGTTCCAGTACTGACAAGTACAGCACTGGTTCCAGTACTGACAAGTACAGCACTGGTTCCAGTACTGACAAGTACAGCACTGGTTCCAGTACTGACAAGTACAACACTGGTTCCAGTACTGACAAGTACAGCACTGGTTCCAGTACTGACAAGTACAGCACTGGTTCCAGTACTGACAAGTACAGCACTGGTTCCAGTACTGACAAGTACCGTGTACCTTCTGTCATGTACAAGCAGGGCTGTGTTAGGTCGTGTGTACTCTCTGCCATGTTACATGTAAACAAAGGGGCCACTGTACTCTCTGTCATGCTGCATGTAAACAAAGGGGCCATTGTACTCTCTGCCATGTTGCATGTAAACAAAGGGGCCACTGTACTCTCTGCCATGTTGCATGTAAACAAAGGGGCCACTGTACTCTCTGCCATGTTGCATGTAAACAAAGGGGCCATTGTACTCTCTGCCATGTTGCATGTAAACAAAGGGGCCACTGTACTCTGCCATGTTGCATGTTATCAAAGGGACCACTGTACTCTGCCATGTTGCATGTAAACAAAGGGGCCACTGTACTCTCTGTCATGCTGCATATAAACAAAGGGGCCACTGTACTCTCTGCCATGTTGCATGTAAACAAAGGGACCACTGTACTCTCTGCCATGTTGCATGTAAACAAAGGGGCCACTGTACTCTCTGCCATGTTGCATGTAAACAAAGGGGCCACTGTACTCTGCCATGTTGCATGTAAACAAAGGGGCCACTGTACTCTGCCATGTTGCATGTAAACAAAGGGGCCAGTGTACTCTGCCATGTTGCATGTAAACAAAGGGGCCACTGTACTCTGCCATGTTGCATGTAAACAAAGGGGCCACTGTACTCTGCCATGTTGCATGTAAACAAAGGGGCCACTGTACTCTGCCATGTTGCATGTAAACAAAGGGGCCACTGTACTCTGCCATGTTGCATGTAAACAAAGGGGCCACTGTACTCTCTGCCATGTTGCATGTAAACAAAGGGACCACTGTACTCTCTGCCATGTTGCATGTAAACAAAGGGGCCATTGTACTCTGCCATGTTGCATGTAAACAAAGGGGCCACTGTACTCTGCCATGTTACATGTAAACAAAGGGACCACTGTACTCTCTGCCATGTTGCATGTAAACAAAGGGGCCACTGTACTCTGCCATGTTACATGTAAACAAAGGGACCACTGTACTCTCTGCCATGTTGCATGTAAACAAAGGGACCACTGTACTCTCTGCCATGTTGCATGTAAACAAAGGGACCACTGTACTCTCTGCCATGTTGCATGTAAACAAAGGGGCCACTGTACTCTGCCATGTTGCATGTAAACAAAGGGGCCACTGTACTCTGCCATGTTGCATGTAAACAAAGGGGCCAGTGTACTCTGCCATGTTGCATGTAAACAAAGGGACCACTGTACTCTCTGCCATGTTGCATGTAAAC